>NC_042616.1:355962100-356174600 GCF_901001135.1 Rhinatrema bivittatum
GATAGGGAAAGGTGGGGGGGGGAGCTAAAAAAAAAAAAAAAAAGTTCCTCCAATGCCGTTCCGATTTCGGAGCATCCTTGGAGGGAACAGGGAAAGCCATTGGGGCTCGGCGCGCGCGAGGTGTGCACTCTCTTGCGCGTGCCAACCCCGGATTTCATAACATGCGCGCGACAGCGCGTGCATGTTATAAAATTGGGTGTACGTTTGTGCGCGCCAGGTAGCGCGCACAAATGTACCCCACGCGTGTTAGAATTAAAATCAGCCCCATTGTGTGTAGCCTGCTCCCAGAGATGAGGTTACTTACAATTTTTTCTGTGTTTTTCTTTGAGATATCACTAGTGTGCTGCCTGTCACATAACACATGCTGAATTTTTATTCATAGAATTTGTTGCTTAGTGCAGCATTTCCCAACCAGTGTGCCATGGCATTCTGGTGTGCCTTCAATCCTGATCAGGTGTTCCATGAAAAAGTCACCACTGCCTGATACTCAGATCCAGACCGGCATCTGGGATCTGCTCTCAGCACCTTGCAGCAAAAAGAGACACCAACAATGGCTCTTAGATATATAGGGGCTTCTTTCTGAGAACACGTGTAATCATGGATGCTGCCTCTTCCTAGCTAGACCATGAGCTTCAGAGTGTGGTAATGGGCAACATGCAGGGCATTGATAGCTGGGCCACACTTTATGGAATGTGGCGCACACAGCACCACCTCCATCTTCTCCACCCTGAGCCTTCTCTTCAGAGTCCTTCAAGCCACTATCTTACCACCCACCCACCCCTGGAGGCATGAGATTGGGAGTGAATATACTGAGCACTGGATGTAACTCGCATTGAGGGACCGATGCAATATAGTGCATGCGTTCAGCCTAGCGCACAGCTGGACATGCGTTTTGGATGCGCTAGAATAACTTCTGATGCAGTAATGGGATTAGCACGTCCAAAACACGTGTCCAAACAAGCATGCAGCTAATAGCGCTCATCACATGTAAATGCCATGTTAGCTGTTAGCTACTACCCTGATTCAAATCACCGTGCACCTAACGTGCACTTTTTAACACTGAAAACTTTATGCCTGCCCTGGAGTAGGTGTAAAGTCTTGCCATGCATGAAGGGCTCAGCTTAAAAACAAAACATACTGCTTTTCTGTGGTTCCTCCTACTTAGTATTGTCGCAATACTAAGTAGGAGGAACTGCAGAAAGCAGCACCATACAAAATTTAAAAACGTCTGAAAAAAAAAATTTCTGGGCACACAAGTAGTATAATGGGTACACGATCAATCAAACTGATTGACAGGTGAGATAAGGATGACAGCAGCCAATCAGCGTTCACTTCCGGTCTAAGCCCCGCCCACGCCCCGCCCACGCCCCATAGAAGTGAATGGGGGCGTAGCCACGCCCCCTCCCGCCCTCTACCACGCCCCCAACCACACCCCTTCTGCCACAGGCCCCACCCCTTCCGCAGCAATCAGCGTTCACTTCCGGTCTAAGCCCCGCCCACTCCCCATAGAAGTGAATGGGGGCGTAGCCATGCCCCCAGGCCCCACCCCTTCCGCCACAGGCCCCACCCCTTCCGCCCCGGCCCCACCCCTTCCGCCCCTGGCCCCCGCCCCAGACCCCGCCCAGACCCCATCGATGCTCCTCCCCTCCCAATAGAAGTGAATGGGGAGCCCCTCCCACACCCCACCCCCAAACCGCCCCCCCATGATGTCACGGATGACCCCGCCCACACCCCAACCCCAAGCCACACCCCCCTGTGACATAGCGGGTATGACATCACCGGAAGTCCACCCCACACCGCCCCCCAAAAACACACCCCCTAAAACGTCATCAGAAAGGGTCCTGTCGCTTTTTTAATGATGTCAGTATTAATGGACTCTGGTTTTTTTGGATGATTTCACCGGAAGTACAATACAAAAGTCCCGAAATATGCGCTCCTAGAACCTCCTGATGCCTTTTAATGATGTCGGAGCCGGTAGTATGCTTTTAGGAGGCAGGAAAACTGCAGGAAATATGCTTTTTTTCTAGCCACTCTGTTTTTAAAAAACCAAACAAAATACAAGCTGATAGGAGGCAGAAAAACAGTGGCTCGTTCTGTTGACAAGGATTTGGTTTTTTTTTTTAAAACAAGTGATTGAAGCTACCGGTGGTGAATTGCATGAACTGCAGGATCAAACTTTGCAAAAGACAGGTTTTTTTTTTTCCAAAAGACTAGGGACCGGGTAGTATAAAGGGTACGCTGTCACTCAAACCCCCAAGCCAAACCCCCCAGTGATGTCACCAGAAGCCCAAGCCCACCCCTCCAAGCCCTTGCTGTAGATAGGCATGCCCCAATAAAAAAAGTTACCAGAGAGCAGGCAGGAAACTGTGACTCATTCTGTACACAGAGACAGGGAGAATCCAACACCCCTTCCCTCCGCCCCCTCTGCCTCAAGCCGGCCTTCCCCCAGACCTAAATCTGAGCAGAGGATAATTGAAAGCAGTGGGGGGTGTAGGTTTGCAATGGTGAAACACAAGGCTTTAGTTTTGTTTTAAAAAAAACAGACTTCTGTATTTTACAGCCATATAAAAAACAAGAATGCACCAGCGGATCTTAAAGAAAATTTATAATGAGCCAGGAAATACCGGCAGTTTTGGCGGTATAACACCTCTTTTGCAGGCAGCTAAAGCATGTATGCCGTCTGTGACCAAGAAACAAGTGATTGATTGGCTTACAGAACAAGATGCTTATTCTTTACACAAACCTGCTAGGGTACGATTTAAAAGAAATAAAACCATAGTGTCAGATATAGATTGGCAATGGCAGGCAGATTTGGTTGATATGACAGCCTTGTCTGGTTATAACAGAGGCTACAAATACATTTTGACGGTGATAGATGTTTTGTCAAAATACGCATGGGCTGTGACCCTAAAAACAAAAACAGGTCGTGAAGTGGCAGAGGCCTTTGAAAATATATTTAAAGGTGGTCGTGTTCCCAACAAAATACAAACAGACAGAGGTAAAGAGTTTTTAAACAGATCTGTGAAGAGTTTGTTAAAATACAGGGGCATTCAGCATTTTGTGACCAACAACGATGTTAAGGCAGCAGTTGTGGAGAGATTTAACAGGACTTTAAAATCCAAAATGTGGCGATACTTTACAGCGCGCAACACTTTTCGCTATGAAGATGTGCTTCCGGCTTTTATGAACAGTTACAATCGCAGTTTTCACAGAACAATACAGGCCCGCCCCATCGATGTAACAATCTCAAACTCACTGCGGTTCTGGAAAGTAATCTACGGCAATAACAACAAACATGAAACTGCTAAGCCTTTTTTAAAAAAGGGGGATCATGTTAGACTGTCAAAAACTAAAGGGAAATTTGAAAAAGGTTATGAACAAACATGGACAGATGAGATATTTATAATTACTGACGTCCTAAGCAGGGGACAGAAAACAGTGTACAAGATACAAGATTATGGTGAGGAAACCATTCAAGGTTCTTTTTATCCTGAAGAATTACAGAAAGTCAGCCCTCAACAGGACAGAATATACCGCGTTGATAAGGTTCTAAAGGTAAAAGGGAGAGGTAAGAACAAGCAGTGCTTTGTGAAATGGCGAGGATGGCCTGAAAAATTTAACAGCTGGATAAAAGCATCAGAGATTCAAAACATTTGATTTGAAAAGGCCTTGTCTCATAAAAAGAAAAAAATGAATGAAGGGGGATTTTACGTAACGCTGCCTAGTAACGCCTCTGTGAGAATATTTCCACAAAACAACAGCTCTAATTTCACCACACAATTAGCTAGACCTTTGGACCTACAGGGCCCGTGGGAAGTGGGTCTGGTGGAAATACAGTACCCGAACACATGGGATAATATTAAAGAAGACCATAAATATGTTGTCACCACTGGTGAAGGAAGCACAGAGCATCACTTTGTTGTACGAAGAGGGTATTATGCAACCGTTCAAAACCTGACGGATCAAATGAACCACGACATGAACAGTGTCCTCAAAGCCATGGCACCACGAATCATCTATGACCCCAATATCCGAAGAATCAAATTAAAATCAGAGGACAAAGCAGTAATTTCTGCAGGGGGTGACTTAGCGACCATTTTGGGGCTAGAAGCTAAAACGAATACGAACCGCTCGCTATTTCCAACGGATATCACAGGAGGGTTTAATACCCTATACCTGTATACGGATATTGTAGAGCACCAGCTGGTGGGAGACCATTTTGTGCAGCTGCTTCGTTGTGTTCCCACTAAAGGGGGTAAGGACGAGTTTATCACCTTCACTTATGATAAACCGCATTATGTTCCTGTGAACAAGCAGCACATAGACACCATAACATTTGAAATAAAGACGGACCAGAACCAACACGTCTCATTTCGCTATGGGAAAGTGATCCTTAAGCTACACCTGCGACACCGGAAAACTATTTTTTAAAATGGTTGTGGTTAAATACTATGGGGACCCTGGCGCATACAGAAATTACTATGCAGCACAGGCCGGTGAAGGCCTTTCGGGGTATTACGGTGCTCCGGTCATGTACGGGGCTGGGATAGGCGGAATTTTTCGTAGTCTCTTTAGAAAAGCAATACCTCTTTTGAGAAGGGGTTTTGAGATTGTTAAACCTCATGTGAAAAGTGCAGCAAAAAACATCGCCAAAGATGTTATGGGCCGTGTCACAACGGCGGTTCTGCATAAAATGAACAATAACACAGAGCAGGAGGGGTCAGGATTAGTGGTTATTAGAAGAGCTGTTAAAAGAAAGAGAACCAATCAACAGGGGCCTCCTGAACCTTTTAAAACAAAGAAGACCAAACGTGCCAAGTCTCAAAAGACTAACCGCAAGGGGAAGAAGAGAAACCTCTCCGCCAAGAAGCAAGATATATTCTAAAAACTATGGCTTTTGTACATCAGGGGTCTGAAGAATGTTTGAAATCAGAACTGGATCTGTTTCAACTGGCCCCCACACAAACCAGCATAGAAAAAAGTGTTTATGTGGAGATTCCGCCATTATCTGCCTTGTCAGAAACAGCCCCTTTAGATTTTTATATAGCCGGACATGGCGAGGATTACCTGGATTTGAACAACACGTTGCTGTACCTGACCTGCAAAATCGTGAACGAAGATGGGTCCGATCTTGAAGTAGGGGCCAGAGTAGCTCTCGTGAACTATCCAATAGCCTCTATTTTTAGCCAGCTGGATGTCACTCTCGGAGATAGACTCATTAGTCAGAGCAACAACTGTTACCCTTACAGAGCCCTCATAGAACTGTTTCTCAATTACGGCGAGGGTCCTCTCAAAACACAGTTTACAAGCGGCCTATTTTATAAAGACACAGCCGGAAACCATGAAGTGAGAGACGTGGGATCGCGTAATAAAGGTTTTACCGAAAGAGCTGTTTTTACAGCCGCTAGCCATAAAGTAGAGCTTCTGGGACATTTACATAGCGATCTGTTTTTTCAAGAAAAGCTGCTCATAAATGGCGTGGATGTGAAAATTAAACTAACGCGGAACAAAGATACGTTCTGCTTAATGAGCGGAGATGCCAACGAAAGGTACAAACTCATTATTTTATCTGCAGCCCTCTTTGTAAGGAGAGTGAAAGTGTCACCGGGAGTGCGCTTGGGGCATGCAGAAGCGCTGCTGAGAGCTAATGTCAAGTACGCCGTGGACCGTGTAAGTCTGAAAGTCTTTAGCATACCGGCTGGCGCCCATGTGACTAACCAGGAAAACCTCTTTTTGGGACAATTACCCAAAATTATCGTATTGGGCTTTGTGGATAATGACGCTTTCAGCGGTAATTACTCTAAAAACCCCTTCAATTTTAAACATTACGATATTAACTTTGCTGCGCTGTATGTGGATGGTGAGCAAGTCCCAGGGAAACCTCTCCAGCCGGATTTCGATAACGGCTGTTGTATCAGAGAATACATGCAGCTGGTTCAAGCAACGGGTAAACATTTGAAAGACAGTGCTCTCTTGATTGATCGTCAAGAGTTTTACCAAGGTTATACCTTGCTGGCCTTTGACCTATCACCCGACCAAGAGTGCACGGACCACTACTCTTTGATTAAAACCGGTAATCTGCGGGCTGAAATCCGTTTTGCCATCGCTTTGCCACACACGGTGAATATGATTGTGTATGGTGTCTTTGACAACGTGATAGAAATTAACCACAGAAGGAACGTCCTTTTTGATTATCTATGATGATGAACACCGTACAGATCTACCGTATTTTAAAGAAGGATCCGTATGTTACAAAATCTTTTGTAGACGTCCTACCCAGTGACTGGCTGTCTGATGTACAAATAGAAAGGAAACCTGCAAGCTTGGTGGTAAATACCCACCCCCACGACCTTCCTGGAGAACACTGGCTAGCAATATACGTGACTGAAAACGGCACAGGAGAATTTTTTGATTCCTACGGGCAACAGCCTGATAGTTTGTTCTTCCCTAACAGTATTATGAACTTTTTCAATAAACATTGTGAGGATGTTTTATACAGCAGCAAACAGCTGCAACACCCTGTATCTACAACCTGCGGTAACCATTGTGTGTTTTTCCTACATCAACGTTGTAAAGGGCTTTCTTTTGAAAATATTTTAAAACTGTATTCCGAAGAACCGTTGCAAAATGACAAAATGGTTTTACAATTTGTAAAAAACAACAAACAGAGAACATGTTGTATGTCTAAATCTTTTCGCTGTCTGTTTCATACCCCCCAGGTGTGTGTACCGTACCAAGAACATTGTACTAATCCTAAATAAAAACAATCTCTCTTGAGAGTTTTTGAAAAACAAACCAAACGTCTATAGTCTATATTTTAAAAAAGCCTTTTTTTTATTTGAAAAGATATAATTACACCTTCAACCATCTGTTTGTATCAAGTACTTTACGTCTTTTACGGGGGAGGGGGTCTTTGCACTTTACAGTCTTTGTGTACATTTCAGCAGTTGTCGCTGAAGGATTTTCCTTGAGCTGTACCAGCAGATCCCTGTTGGCTGGATTACCCATGACGGTGGAGGGCATGTTTAATTCTGCCAGGGTTTGCATGAACTCTCCCCAACCTTTGGGTATCCTCCGATGTGAAAGAGCACGGGTCTGTGTAGCTCCACGAATCAGGTCTAATAGGTTAGAGCCACTTACAGGTCTTCCCTTGTATACAAAAGTCCCATTACTCTCCCAGGATGCAATGTCCTTATTCTTTGACAGTTTATTGAGCAGTATTTCTGCATTTTTTCTACGGTGCATGCTGATGCTGTTTAACACTTCCTGCAGGATGGGGTCTGGGGGGCTTTTGTGCTCTAGAAATGCAGAGGTTGCTGTATCATCCTGTGGGGGTAGATACAGATTTATTCTTTCTTTTTCCATTTCTCCGTGTCTGTTAAGCACCAGATAGCGCTGTAGCACTTCTGAATAGCGTTTGGCTTTCTCATATTCAGACATACCAGAACTTTGAAGTATACCTTTCATTTCTTCATCGAGTCTTTGAACAGCTGTGGTTCTAATATTTTCCTCATGAACTGAAGGGCTTCTCAAATGGTCAAGTTGTTGACTAGACACTAAATACATTTTTTCTGTGTGCTGCATTAGTATTTTAGCTCAAAAGCCCCGTGATGAGTGGTAGCGCGAATCCTAGCAGAGGCCCGATAAACCCCTCTGACTGTTTGACCAGCTTCTTTTTTTTCTTAAGTGTTATTCTTTTATCACCCAAAATCCTTATGGCTTGACGTTTCCTTTTCAAGATGTTTATCTGCTGTTGTGATAAAGGAACATTACCTCTCAGAGTGTTTAGTGCGATCTCCGCTATGGCCCCCACTAAATCGTTAGAAGCGGCCTTTAGGATAGCTTTTCTCCGTTGCGGAGAGGCTTGAACTAAAAGTTTTAAAAGGGCTAGGTTCCGCTTTAAGCGAGCAGACATGATCTCTGGGACACACACAAAACAAATATGTGGGGGAGAATATATATTCACTTCTTTTTATGGAGGGGTTGTGTTTTTTCACAATATACAGTGGTCCATTCTGGTGGAAAGATGTTTGTCCTCAATCTGTAACGCTCAGGGGTCGTAGCATTTAAATCCACGATGAGATATCCATATGGCTTTCTGGTGGCATCCTCAAAGGCTTCTAAAAAGAAGCGTGACTTACCGGGGTACATCTGTCTGGCTAAAATAGCGATTTGCAACTTGTCTCTAGGATTCTTAAAGAGCACCATATATTTGGTATTTAAGGCTATAGTTCTGCTTGTTTTGCCTTGACAGAAGACATTTTGTACAATATATATAATACTCAGATTTCTGTGATGCACGTATTGTGTGAAGGCTTTCTCGATTTCATCACTTTTACAAGCAGAAGCCATCAAATCGTCTATAATAACCATATTTATTTTATTGGTTGGAAACAGTTGATCATCATTAAAAGTATCAGGCAAAGAATCCATAAAGGTAATAAAAGGATATTTACACAGCATTTCTTTATACAAAGGTTGCCAGCAACTATAACACCATACAATATTATCAGGCATGTCAGTCAACACACGTCCAGCGTGATCTAGCAGGTTTTTAACAAAGAAGCTTTTGCCGCTATTTGACGGTCCGGCTAAAATACACGAAAATGGGTGCCTCCAGCGCACATCCACAAATTCAGTATCCATAAGGCAGCGTATTAAAACCCTCTTTTATCACCCTTTTTTCGTATACGACCCTTTGTGTTTTCTTAAGTAGGCCGGTCTCTATCGCCCAGGTCTTTTTGTTTCTAATGATCCCAGATTGTTGTATCTGTATCTTTTTAGGACTCTTGTCCACGGCGTCAGTTTTATAGTCAAAGACGAGGTCTTTCAAATTAGTGAAATTGATCTTTTTACAATTTTCTACATTTAACGTAAACCCCTTCACTTTCATACAGGTCTTTCCGCTGGATAGTTTGTAGCCATATGTTTTGGGCCCAGCCGATACAAACTCTGTGATATGCTCGTCTGCGGGTATCTCGCTCGTCAACTGTCCTAAATAATCTCCCAAAGGGGGATCGCTGGCACCCTCACGACTCACAAATATCACAGAGTCTGTATCGTGGTACAGACAACGTTCTTGCAAACTGTCAAGCAGTTTGTACAGTTCTAAACGAGCATAAGCAGTTGTGAAACAGGCAATGAAGATGTTTGTATTACCTGACAATATGCTGCGGTCTTTTGAATGCTTCCATGTCACACAGGCTGTTTCATCATCAATAAAATCGCATGATGAAACATCATATTCGGGTGAAAACAAATACTTATACAGATCGTCAGGATCTCTCACAATACTTGTAACAGGTAGGTTTGTTCTTTGACCAAACTTCCCCCACAAAGAGTTTAAGAAAAGCTTGGCAATTTGACGCTTTGCGGGGTTTATACTAACCTGTTCAGGCCTTAAAACTACACCTTCTTTTTTGTAAAAATCAGATATATACATGTTTTGTTTTTCTACATCGGTACACCACTGAGGGTAACCAGAGGCCTCCTGTTTTTGACGGAGATGCATTTTTATGTATTCAGAAAACAGGCTGACAGATTTACATTCAAAGTGCCATATTTCACATATTTCAGCAACCACATACCCTTTTGCAACAGCCTCATTCATCTCCACAGTGCACCAAGTCCCTACGAGGGCTCTCTCCTCATCCGTGTGGTTGCACATATCCTGCAGACTGTTGTCAGCGCATGTGCGGCACAGTGGGAACATGAGCTTACCGCTCACACGGACCGGTAATACTGGGAAAAAGATCTTTCGTGGTGGATACACTTTGGCTTTAACAAGCCCAAAATAGTCTGAGAGGGGACCAAAGCTGTCATAAATGATTTGCGGGTGGCCAACAGGGTATTCCTTGGTTTTATTGACAAAGGGGTAGAGGCTGGTAAAATCATAGTAATGTATTTTTTCATCAGCCCTGGCTTTATAGTACAAACATGTAGCATTGGTTCTACCACCAAAGAGGGCATCTCTGGGTACTAGCTGCTGCGGCAGGCCTGATTTAACCAGAAAGTCTGCACAATCCCTGATATTTTCTTTCACCATTCTCTTCCATTCGTGTTCCCACAAGCTTATGACCTTAAACCCTCTTCTTTTCAGGAAATCTGCTTTGATTTGTGTTTTGTAATTGAGAAAACCAAAGGTTGTAGCCGTTAAGGGGTTCTGGTCTTTATCGTTATAACAGCTCGGACAACCGTGGAAAAAACAGCCGTTAAATTCAAAAGCTGTTGGTACCCCATCAATAAGTGCATAACCGTCAAGAAAATAGGGACCCACCTGCTTTTCACCCCCCCTTTAGAGCATGGGTGATCTGTATTTGCTCTGTGGCCTCTGTATACATCAGCCACTGTATAGAGGGTGTTGAATATCTCTTTGTGTGTCTGTGATAGTTGTCTGGAGGGACGAGTGCCACGGTCTTGGGTTCTAAGAACATAAACCTGTACATAGCCATGCACACAGATGCCAGTGTTATATATTGGAAGGGGTCTATACACCTTTTCACAGTTTTAGATCCACCATCCTGCTCTACAACCACCTCTCTCTCTGTCAAAGCCATGATTTCATTTCTGTATAAGACACAAGCTTGCCTCAGAATGTTCACATCCTGTTGGCAATAATAGGCCAGCTCCTTTTGTAAATCAAAGGTGTTATTTTGATTGTCCCTGTACCATTTTAAAAACTCCTCTCTTTCTCCAGACATCATATACCCATCTCCATAATACTCAACACCGGGCATAGGTCCCACATAATTTTGATTAACCCTGGTGTTAAAAAAATGCGGGAAATAACCCTTACAGCCTTGAAACCCCAGGGCTTGCGGAAGCTTGCTAAGCTTCATGGGCAGGAAATTTAAAGAGTCTTTAAACCGTATACCCAGGGGTTCTATCGTGATTTCTAAGAGCTTAGCACCCTGAGCTAACAAGCGCACATCCATCTTTTCCTTTAGCAGCTCTCTAACTACAAAATAACCATCATAGCCTTTAGAATTATGCGCTATGAAGGTGTATCCTTTGAACTTTTTGTCACAAAAAATCTTAACAAACTTAGAAATACTCTCAAGACCTTTGAACTCCCAGTTTCTTGTGTTGTTTAAATCTGTTGCATATATATAATTTGGAACGTGAAAGCCTGTTTCCTGAACACATTCACAATCATAAAATATATATTTTTCAGATATTTGTGCATGATCAATAGGGGGCATAAAACACAAATGCTTGTCACCAGCGATCAAGGGCTCAGAACAAAGCTTACATTGTCTGACCCGGCATTTATGTTTTTTATCAACATACGATTCACATTTTTTGCACAGTATTTTAAGCAAACACTCAACTTCTTTTTTTAAAGCCAGAACTGTATGCCTTTCTAAACACTCTTGAGAACGACAATACAGCCTGCATTTCGGACATCTCTGTTGTACCCCGATATTGTCTACACACATTGCTGTTAAACAGAGACGGCACCATAATGTACAATTATGATCGTGACTATATGGTTTCTGGCAAAAATGACAGAAGTTTCGCTCCCCATAGAGCTTTTTTACATCTAAGATTCCATAAAAATGGTCATCATGTAGCAATATAAATACAGTTTTCTGGAATTCAGGTCTGTCCTTTGTCTTAAAACACCCCCATTCTTTTGTATAAAGCACAACTCTTATGTTTATACCCAAATGTTGTTCAAATGTTGAGACATCATCTAGCATGACCTTTTTATGTTCTGACCACCCTAGCTCTGTGTGCAGTTTTTTAGCACGGTCTAATAGCTCTGCATCTGTGAGCTTTGTTGGTGACATGAGCGCTGTAACACTCCCTGCAAAACATAGTTTATTATCTGTGTTGTTCAAGTCTATTAAATGCCTTCTCTTTTTATGTATGATTTGACTGTACAGAATAGACCTTAAAACCCTTCGTGACCCGCCCCCTCTGTTCCTTATAACAAGAATGACTATGCGGAATGTCTCACCAAACTGTATCTCTCTATAACTCTGCAGGAGTTTACTAACTTGATCTAAGAAATCATCAGCGTTCAAATCCTGAGGGTTTAACTTTCCCGAATACAAAGAATTATGAAAACCTGTAGAATGTAAATGAATCTGTATATAATCATGGGGGGACACGTTATGGCTTATTTCATTTAGAACATGCTGTATGCCTTGTCTCACAACATTTTGCGCATCTATGAAAGAATCTATTCTATCTAAATTAATAAAACGAAATTCCTCTGAATAAAGCACGCCATTAAATTTTTCTAAATCACGGTTCCACCTTCTCACAAAATGCACAAAATTAACCGGTTCATTTTCTACAGCTGCATTTTCAGAGGTCTCTGGTATACAATTATTTACCAACCCCCCTGAAACATTGTCATCGGTACAATTATCTAAGAACATGCTTTCACATTCTTTCTCTACTTCCACCCTGTGCACAGGTCTGTTGCTGTCTCTCTCATCTTTTCTTTCGGAAATAGGCTTTTTTGCAGTCTTTTCACGGTCTAAAATTAAAAAATAATAATAATAATTAACATGGGTGGGCTCATACTTTTTTTTGCAATATTTTAAGAAGAATTTTTCTTAAAACTATAACAGTATAGATTCTTACTTTTTTGTTTATCTCTCGATTTTTTGTACGGTCTTTCGTCAGATTTCTTTGGCATATGCTGCTCATGGTCTGTTATGTAAAAAAAAAACAAAAAAATGGTAATACCTTTTCTTTTACACAGTTGTGAACTAATTGTTGTTTTACCCGTACAGATATAAAAAAAATACTTCTTACCTTCAACTGCATCTTCAGACTCCTTTCTCTTTCTTTTGGAAACAGTTTTGTTTGCACCATTTTCACATTCTAAAAATTACAAAATAAAATAAAAAACACAGGGTCACACACACTTTTGATGTCTTTGTAAATAGATCTCTGCTTCGTTGACTGTTATGAAGGAAAAAAAGAGAGACATTTGGGAGGGTCATAGACATTAAGGAAAACCTATTTCTCACCATTATTTGCATTGCTGTCAGAAATGCCTTGTTGATCTATTTTTTTTTTCTCTAAGGCATTACTGCAGCCAGGCTGTTCTTCTTCTATGTTCAAATGTGTGTCTGATTTTGCAATATTTTCCTGTTCTAATGATAAAACAGACAAACACTGTTTTTACTACTGTTTTTTTTAAAAATCATATCTAAAAATATACATTAAAACTATTAACCCACCTTTTAATTGTCTTTTTCTTCTACGTTTAGTAAGTGACATTTTATTAATAAACACAGGCTTCTGCCTTTCTTTGTTTGAAGAATCCATTTCTGTTTCAAACTCCAGACTGCTGAATCTTTTCTGGTCACCGGCTATACCCTTTTATCACCAGCATTAGGTGGGGCGTAACCACCAACAAACCTCAAAACCTGTGTATTGAAACCAAAAAAAAAAAAAGCTACCTGGCCTCTCTGTCATGTGATGGACATCTTATAGAATAAGATTGTTCTCTTGCTTGGGTTATCATTTACAGGGCTTTTTGAATGTATTATCAATATCTCTTTAGATCTGAAGCCCATTCACAAAACTATAGTATGTTGAACCTTTTTTTTTTGTGATTTAATGTTTGCTGACCATTGTTTTTCCCTGATTAGTTTATGTGTCCCAGACAACTATCCACACATACCTCATTACAATATACATCCCCCCTTTTGTTCATGAAAGGTAGTGTGTTACCAGCGCCCTCTTAGGTCTTGGGGCACTTTACAAAAAAAAAATTGGTCTCTCTTGAATGTCTTGTCATTCTGGTCTTTTTTTTTTCCCTTCCAAATATTGTCTCATTCTGATTAGATTAACCATTTACAGATCTTGGATCCAGACAACTTCCCCCCCACACATAGCTCATAGCAATATACATTCCTTAGTTAATGAAATAGTTGCTGTATCAAACATTTTACAGCCTGTGCATTGATATCAAAGAGACTTAATAAAACCATAAGATATCCCCCCTAAAAACTTCCATATCACCTTAAAGCACAATTGACACATTTTGTTAATTCTGATATATTTATTAGTTGTTTTTATTAACTAACTTATACACATGGCAAAATTTGTTAAAATATTACAAAGTATTTCATTGTCAATACATACTTCTGAAATACAGACAAGAAAAAACAAAGACTGCTTTATTATACATTTTTAAAAAAGGACTGGTGTTTTCTACCATAGATGATGGCATTTATATATTTTATCATTAAAATCTCATCTGTAGGTTTAAGCAAACTGTTTAGTTTTTGAACAGGATTTTCAGCAGTTTTCACACTGTGTATAAGATATATGATCAGATTCATATCGTCATTGTTTAGGCTTAATACACCTCGTTTATATGCAGCTAATACCACAAGATTCAAAACACGTTCTAGGCACAACCTGTTACAAGCGGTCCTTAATTGTTCCTGTGTGTCAGAGGCAGTCCAATAAACGCAACTATGATCATCCTGACTCGGATCGTCGAGAACACAGCCTTCGCAATTTTCATACCGTATGCCAGACAGACATTTTTTAAGAATACTATAGACAGCCACCCTTACGATCGATCTAAATGTTGTTTTTCGAAAAACTCCATGCACCGGCGGTGGTTTTGGGAATCCTATATAGCTCCACCAGCTGAAATCGTGCACATCTTCAGGATTGTTGTTTTTTTTTTTGATCACATGTATCTGGTTCTTTTATATTTGGACAGAAGCAGCAAATACAGTTCATTTTGATACCTGGTGTGTCTCCATATTCTTCTGTTTGTAAAGATCCTTCATTTTCCTATAAAACATAATGTAAAACATTAAATTAAAACCTCTTCTAAACAAACTCTCTATTATAGATAGCTCCCAAACACGCCACCCCTAAAATGCATCATTAGAAGGAAAGAGATTTTTTCTTACCTTACACTCAAGCTTTTCCAACAAATAATCTGCTTCGGCATCCAGAGCAGCTTTGTGCAGCTCTAAATCTTCAGAATCTAAAGCATTTTCATTGATCAAGTTTGGATCCTGCGAATCAAAAAGCTTTTGCCCCAACGGAAGTTCATCAAAATCTGGGTCAGTGCTTCCTCCTTCTTCTTCTGCCCTCCGCTTTCGTTTATGGCTCCTCTTTAGTTTTGGCTGTTGAACGATTTTCATTTCAAGACGCTTAGGTGTTTCATATACGGCCATTTTCAGGAACAATTACAACAACTCTGCTTGAAGATTGTTCTCACGTGATCACTATCACATGCTTATTTCTATATCCGGTCTTGCAAGTTTGGGCGTGTCTAACAGAGAGGGGAGGAGGGAAGGGTTGTGGGGGAGAATACAGAAGTCTGTTTTTTTTAAAACAAAACTCCACATCAGACACTATGGTTTTATTTCTTTTAAATCGTACCCTAGCAGGTTTGTGTAAAGAATAAGCATCTTGTTCTGTAAGCCAATCAATCACTTGTTTCTTGGTCACAGACGGCATACATGCTTTAGCTGCCTGCAAAAGAGGTGTTATACCGCCAAAACTGCCGGTATTTCCTGGCTCATTATAAATTTTCTTTAAGATCTGCTGGTGCATTCTTGTTTTTTATATGGCTGTAAAATACAGAAGTCTTGTTTTTTTTAAAACAAAACTAAAGCCTTGTGTTTCACCATTGCAAACCTACACCCCCCACTGCTTTCAATTATCCTCTGCTCAGATTTAGGTCTGGGGGAAGGCCGGCTTGAGGCAGAGGGGGCGGAGGGAAGGGGTGTTGGATTCTCCCTGTCTCTGTGTACAGAATGAGTCACAGTTTCCTGCCTGCTCTCTGGTAACTTTTTTTATTGGGGCATGCCTATCTACAGCAAGGGCTTGGAGGGGTGGGCTTGGGCTTCTGGTGACATCACTGGGGGGTTTGGCTTGGGGGTTTGAGTGACAGCATACCCTTTATACTACCCGGTCCCTAGTCTTTTGGAAAAAAAAAAACCTGTCTTTTGCAAAGTTTGATCCTGCAGTTCATGCAATTCACCACCGGTAGCTTCAATCACTTGTTTTAAAAAAAAAACCAAATCCTTGTCAACAGAACGAGCCACTGTTTTTCTGCCTCCTATCAGCTTGTATTTTGTTTGGTTTTTTAAAAACAGAGTGGCTAGAAAAAAAGCATATTTCCTGCAGTTTTCCTGCCTCCTAAAAGCATACTACCGGCTCCGACATCATTAAAAGGCATCAGGAGGTTCTAGGAGCGCATATTTCGGGACTTTTGTATTGTACTTCCGGTGAAATCATCCAAAACAGCCAGAGTCCATTAATACTGACATCATTAAAAAAGCGACAGGACCCTTTCTGATGACGTTTTAGGGGGTGTGTTTTTGGGGGGCGGTGTGGGGTGGACTTCCGGTGATGTCATACCCGCTACGTCACAGGGGTGTGTGGCTTGGGGTTGGGGTGTGGGCGGGGTCATCCGTGACATCATGGGGGGGCGGTTTGGGGGTGGGGTGTGGGAGGGGCTCCCCATTCACTTCTATTGGGAGGGGAGGAGCATCGATGGGGTCTGGGCGGGGTCTGGGGCAGGGGCCAGGGGCGGAAGGGGTGGGGCCGGGGCAGAAGGGGTGGGGCCTGGGGGCGTGGGAGGGGCGGGATGGGGCATGGCTACGCCCCCATTCACTTCTATGGGGAGTGGGCGGGGCTTAGACCGGAAGTGAACGCTGATTGGACTGCAGAAGGGGTGGGGCCTGTGGCGGAAGGGGTGTGGTTGGGGGCGTGGTAGAGGGCGGGAGGGGGCATGGCTACGCCCCCATTCACTTCTATGGGGCGTGGGCGGGGCTTAGACCGGAAGTGAACGCTGATTGGCTGCTGTCATCCTTATCTCACCTGTCAATCAGTTTGATTGATCGTGTACCCATTATACTACTACTCACACAATATACATGCTCCAGACTGTGTATGTTGTGCTGGTCAATTAGCTGCCATGGGAAAAAACAGACACTCATATTGAGTGTCTGTTTTCCTAACCCACACACAGCATACATCTCCCGGGTACCCAATGCCAAGGATGCGCTAGAGAAGCACAATTTCCCCTAGAGTGTCCTTTTTTTTTAACACGGCAGTTTATTAGCATATTGCATCACGTGCCCAGGAGAGGTGAATGGGCAAGCATTAGGAAAATGGGCGCTCAACACAAGTGCCCATTTTAGCACGTCTATATTGCATCGGCCTGTCAGTGTTGAGAGCAGCAGTAGTGAAGGAAACGTGACAGCCGCATGCTGCAGCCCAGATAACTGATTCCACTGCCTGTGCCATTCTGATTTCTCCCTTATCCTGTACTTGAATATAGAGGGAGCTGGTCCATCATGATGGGTCCATATGTATTTCTGTCTTCTCTCCTCCTTTGTTTTAAAATTTGGAACAGAGACTAGTGAGGCTTTCAGTAGCTGCGTAATTCTTCTTTTGCCATACATGTCTTGTCCACACTGCCTGCTTTCATGGAGGTTGGTGTGCCTACTTAACATTTTTGTTAATGTAGATGTTGAGTTTGATAAAGGTTGGGGAAACACTGCCTTATTGTGAATAGTTAATAGTCCAAGGATGTTCTTACTCTTTTTGTGTAGACAAATTGATGGTAATGGCCTAAAGGTAGATTTACTTGATGCTATTTATTACCATATTCTGCTTTATTGATATTTGATGTCTGTAATAGCTTCAAAGAATAAAGTTGTGTTTTTATTGCCCTGTAATAAGATTATTGCATTCTGAAATATCCTTGACCAACATAAATTTTAAAGTATGTTTAGTAAGCAGATCTCCACATGACTTGCTTTCATAAGCCTCTTCTCAGTCCTCAACGTCTACAGTAAGATATATCTGAAAAGTAAAAAAAAAAAAATGCAAGAAACAGATTTTAGTATAGTGTGACATACAAATAAAGGGCAAAAAAGCAAGTTTATAGGTAAGACATTTTTAATTGAATTAACTAAATAAATTTGACTAGTTTTCAACAGCTGTGCTTCTTTAATTAGGGTAGTGATTTTGTAGGAGTCCATTTTTACAGGCTTTATTCTATTTTCACTATGCTGCCCAAATAATGAGTATGAAATTAAAACAAACTCTGTCCCCCCTCCCTTGTTTTTTTGCGGGGGGGGGGGGGGGTGGGTTTACCTCTTCCTTTATTTGATTTGCAACTACTAAGGGATTTTTCCCTATCTTGTATCCCCTACACCCAACATACCTAGTCCGGTGATTATAGTGATCATCCTGGGCCAGGGCCATATACTAGGGCAGGGGTGGTCAACTCTGGTCCTCGAGAGCCACAAACAGGCCAAGTTTTCAAGATATCTACAATGAATTTGCATGAGATAGATTTGCATACACTGCCTCCATTATATGAAAATCTAGGGCTCTTTCTGAACACTACAACCATGGGCCCTAAATTTGGCCAAGTATCATCCTTAAGAAATGATGATAAATAGATGGGAGACACTATTTGTCTTAAGCTGAGATGTACTCAAAATGATGTGGTCCTTTTGCCTAATAGACTCTCCTATATAAATTTCATAGAAATATGGCAACAGACAAGTTATAGGGGATTTCTTTTCATTGGCCTAACTTAATGCATTTGTGACCAGCTTTTAGGGGCTGCTCTCACTTCATCTGGTTTGCACAGATGTTAAAAGAATATAGAAGTAAATTATAGCTTGATTACAATGGTGGTTGTTTTTAAAGATGTAAAAGCATGGTTGGCAGGTGGGTAAAACAGCAGAATTTACAGATTATATATTCCCTGTTATGTCTTATGTTTCATCAATTAAATTTTGAATATTTTATATTCAAGGGTCATTTTGAAGTTCACTTTTAGTATCCTTATTGTAGGAATGTCTGAAAAAGGGACTTCTATAGTGTCTAAGCCTCATGTTATACAAAATCTTTATTTAGTGGTTCATAAAAAGATAATTTACTAAAATCAATTGGAAGTGAAAGGGTGTAAACAGTATGGGATTTATCTTCTAGTTGGGATCCTGCCTTGTACTTGTGACATTAATTGGCCACAGCTAGAAACAATGCTAGGCTTAATGGACCTGTGGTCTGACCTAGCATTGTTTTCCAGTTTTTATGTTTTGGTTTTTTTTTTTGTCTGAATTTTTCTACTTTTGGAGGTGTTCATATGCACACTGGCAGAATGAGAAATTACTACTTACTTGATGATTTCCTTTTCTTTAGGACAGTCAAATGAATCCAGAACAAATGGGTTACGCACCTCTACCAGCAGATGGGAACTGAGCAAACTGACATCACAGTAACATCAGCCTGCCAGTACTCTCTTCAAAAGCAACTGTGGACAAACTAGCAAAACGTGATTAAAAACAGATAATCATTTCAATACTCAGCCAACAGGCAACACTGAGCTCAGACAAGAATATATTAACACTAGTCTAGGGACTGGACTAACACCAGTAATCCCTCTAACACATAGCTATGCAGAAGAGTCATAATACAATTATTTGGCAGCCAAGGGAGGGAAGCTGGATTCATCTGACTGTCCTAAAGAAAAGGAAATTATCAGTTAAGTAGTAATTTCTCATTTCTTAGCATCCAGATAGATGAATCCAGAACCTCAGCCTGACTTCAGTGCCAGGAAAAATAGTGGAAAGTGTTCTAAACATCAAAATCACAGAACATATAGAAAGACATGGTTTAATGGAACAAAGTCAGCATGGCTTTACCCAGGGCAAGTCTTGCCTCACAAATCTGCTTCACTTTTTTAAGGAGTTAATAAACACGTGGATAAAGGTGAACCGGTAGATGTAGTATACTTGGGTTTTCAGAAGGCGTTTGACAAAGTTCCTCATGAGAGGCTTCTAGGAAAAGTAAAAAGTCATGGGATAGGTGGCGATGTCCTTTCGTGGATTGCAAACTGGCTAAAAGACAGGAAACAGAGTAGGATTAAATGGACTATTTTCTCAGTGGAAGGGAGTGGACAGTGGAGTGCCTCAGGGATCTGTATTGGGACTCTTACTTTTCAATATATTTATAAATGATCTGGAAAGAAATAAGACGAGTGAGATAATCAAATTTGCAGATGACACAAAATTGTTCAGAGTAGTTAAATCACAAGCAGATTGTGATAAATTGCAGGAAGACCTTGTGAGGCTGGAAAATTGGGCATCCAAATGGCAGATGAAATTTAATGTGGATAAGTGCAAGGTGATGCATATAGGGAAAAATAACCCATGCTATAATTACACAATGTTGGGTTTCATATTAGGTGCTACAACCCAAGAAAGAGATCTAGGCGTCATAGTGGATAACACATTGAAATCGTCTGTTCAGTGTGCTGTGGCAGTCAAAAAAGCAAACAGAATGTGGGAATTATTAGAAAGGGAATGGTGAATAAAACGGAAAATGTCATAATTCCTCTGTATCCGCTCCATGGTGAGACTGCACCTTGAATACTGTGTACAATTCTGGTCGCCATATCTCAAAAAAGATATAATTGCGATGGAGAAGGTACAGAGAAGGGCTACCAAAATGATAAGGGGAATGGAACAGCTCCCCTATGAGGAAAGACTAAAGCGGTTAGGACTTTTCAGCTTGGAGAAGAGTCGGCTGAGCATTTTCAAGATCTGGGAAATCACAACTGGCAGTTAATCACTATGAAAGGACCATAGCATAGTCCTTACGGTTCTTATCCTGGTGGGTTTTCACCATCCTCTAGAGTCAGGGTTGGTGGTGTCATCCATGCTATTTGGATGTCTGTCAGGCGGTCCTGTTGCCTATCTAGGTGTATCCCAGCACTTAACAGTTGGTCCAGGCAAGGTTCCCACCTGCGACTCCCTTGGGAGCATTGGGCAGGGCTGAGGACTGCACCTGAAGAAACATTTGCAATCCCTGGAAAAATTCTACCCATGAAAATGTAAAAGTATCCATACCAAAACCAGGAAGTACCTGAGGTGTACTCACTGAGCTACCTTTTCCTGCTGAAGAACCAGTTAGGGGAGTTCCAAAATCAGGTGCCCCACCTGACATGTCTTTATCCAACTAGGAAAAACCAGGCTTAGTGAAATCAGAGGAAGATAATTTTCCCTTAGCCTCCAAACAGTCTGGCACAAGTTAGCAGGCACTCCAAGCTGAGAAGCCCAAATATGATAGGCAGTGCAAAAATAAAGGCACTTAGGTTTCTTAGGTATAGGTGCCATTAGGCCGATAGAGCCTAATGGCACCAAAGGTGTGCATCCAGCTGATTTTTTTTTTTTTTTAATTTAAATTTTTTTTTAAGGCGTCCAAAAAATCTAGGCATCCAAAATATTAGGCGTCCAAGACTTAAGTGTTTCACACCTAGATGTCCAAATAAGTAGGAATCTAAAACTTAGGAGTCCCTAGGATAGGCGCTGCAAAAAACATAAGTGCACAGCAGCGTTCAACTTATGGCCACACGCTTACCTGTATGCACTAAAGTTGCCGCTTAACTTGGACATACAAAAAAACAAGGCCCGACTAAGCGTCCAAAAAATGGATGCACAGCTAGACGCACACACTGAACTGACAAACCTGTTGAGGACAGCTTTTAGCGCGCAAAATGCCGTTGAGGCCTACCACACGGCGTGCAGCAAAAAACCCTCAGAGCGGGGCCTAGTTTACAGAGGGTAGTTAATCTGCCAGGCTGCCCATGTCCCTCGACCTCCCACGGAACGGGAGTAAAGTCGGTATGGCGTGCCGAGCATGGAGACCGGAGTAAGGAGGAAACCCTACAACTAAAACACATTCGTTCTCTGTATTTATTATTATTTTAAGCTTTTAAAACTTACCTGAGCTCAGCCCTACCTGGCTGAGTACAGAGACGGTCTCCCACTGCAGGGAGAGAGCTGTCACCACCACTTTCTGCTTCCTGCACCTGCTGCCTTTCAGCTGCTTAAGCAGCTAAGTCCACACCGGCTGAAAAAACCAGCTACCGGACCAAGACATTCATCTGAGAGACCATGGAAATCACCTCAGGAATTCTCAACTGGGGGAGAGACCATTTGGTATCACCGCAGGAGAGCAGGACGGAATTTATTTTTTTTATTTCTCCTTTTTTTTTTTTTTCCCCCAAATTGAAGCAGTCCCCACTAGAAAAATGCACGGAGACGGAGAATACTGGCAGGCTGATGACACTGCAGGATGTATATACTGTGTTGTAAGTTTGCTCCATCTCCATCTGCTGGTAGAAGTGCATAACCCTCTTATTCTGGATTCATCTGACTGGACACTAAGAAACCTGTGTTTTTGTCTGATCTCCAGACTGCTCTCTAGTTCTGGCAGGTGTAGGCTGCAGGATTGAAAGTTTTTAGCAATGAAGGGATTAGAGATGAGAGATGAGATTTGGTCGCAGGGGGCTGAAAGGGGGGGGGGGGGTAAGATTGGGAGAGGAATAATGGATTGCAGGTCAAGGGAACTAGGAGGAATTGGCGGACGTGAATGCAGTTTTGTATCACGCTCCTAATGTGCACTTTTTCAGCTTGTTAAGAATAGAGAAATGTCAGGGGGTTTTTTGTTTTATTTTTTTGTAGGGGTAGGGAAGGTTTTGCAAAATCTTTTATTAGCATTTTAATGTCAAGATATGTCTTTTGTATTTTAAATTTTCCTATATGAAGAAATTTTGCTGCTTTCACACTGGGGAATGTTGCTTTGGCATCTATTGGAGAGCTGTAGTGCATGCATTTGTGAACTTCAGTTAATCAGCTTTACTGACAAGCACATTCTGTGCTTCCTATTTGAGACTTCAAAGGATAAATATATCAGTTTTACAAATATTCCTTTTCTTGTTTCAGGAACATGGACACCTTTTAATCCAGCAACTGTCAGATCTGTTGTAGGTAATAAAGCTTTTGCAAATTTTAAAATGTAATCTATATGCTGATCCTTTTTATTCCTTATGCAGCTTTTTCAAAATTCTGGGCTAAAGTACTTGTTGTTTGATAGGATTAACTAGCAGCTGAATCTGTCTGGCATGCTAAAAGTACCATAATAACTGGAAGTCCTAATGAAAATGCAGGCATTTACTGGAAGGCTTCATGGGAATCTAGGAGACTGGATGTGTGGCTAACAATAATATTGGTAGCTATTTAGATTATTGCAAAGCTTTGTGGGTAGTCATGGGAAGGAAATAGTGCTGAGTGTGAACTAAATAAGGAAATCTTTAATGTTAATTTGCCCAAGATGTTAGTATACAAAGGAAGATGACAAAAACTGTCTTGGATAAGAAAACAGTCCTTACAAAGGGTCACGCTCTGTGGCTGGCAGCTGTGATGTAATTCCTGTAATGTGAACAGGAATAACTAGGCCAAACTGAGATGGTTGATCTTTTTCTTCCATCATTTATAATGTCACATTATTTGCAGGTTTTCTTTGAGAAAATTAATTTAAAAAGATTTGAATTTAAAATTTCAATTATTTCTAGTTTTGAGTTTACTGTTCTTTGCAGTAACTTAAAGTGTATATGTATATATACACTTTGTAAACAAAGACTTCTCTGAAACAAGAAAGTACAAATTGGGATGTCAGTGAAGAAATCCACAAATATAAGGGGAGCAAGATGAGAAAATCAACATACAATATAACATACAAAAGGAACAAAAAGTAGATAAATTTTAAAAGAGCAGACTATACCAAAGCTATGACTAAATTAAAATACAATTTATATTAACATTGATCACTCTAAAACATATCCAAATTAAATAAACTGATCTCACTTAAAGATAAATTGTGACCTGTTGTCTCAGTGGCAGTGCACAGCACCTTGCCATACTGATGATTTTCAGGTCAGTCTCCGAATTGGGTTCTATGCTCTATGGCAGAGCTTTCCAAACTTTTCATGTTGGTGACACACTTTTTAGACAAACATAATTTCGGGACACAGTAATTCAGTCTACTAGCAAACCAGAGGTTAAAGGTTAAACGAACAAAATGTATTTCGACAATTTATGTATGTTTCCTTAAATATATACATAATAAAATGTTTCACGACACAACCTATCTTGTGAAAATCTTTCATTTATATTAAAAATATATAATATTCCAAGATTAATGTTGTTGTTATAATTTATGAGTAACAATAATAAAACAAAGTTATTGTGTTATTCAATTTACCTCTTTAATGAGATATATGAGCTTGATGGGATGAGCACAGCTTTTGAATATTTGGTGTTAATAAGAAAGTCCAAAGGGTCTTCTGCGTAATTTTAAAAAGCTGGCCAGTTTCACACTATAAAATTATTTGATAGCCTCATTCAACTAATTCTATATGGCTATGAGAGTGAAGACTGGAATTTATAGGAAGGGACAGAATGTCAATATAAATCCTGCACCTCCAGTTCTGTAACTCTGTGCATCCACTGAAATTCCCCCAAACAATGGAGCTTGAATGTTTCCCTTACAGCTCATCATACTAAAGATGTTTTCAAATTCTGGTGTCACCTCACAGTAACAGCAGCACAAACACCTTCCACTGCCAGGCACATTGTGAACGAAAATAAAACCTCGCAAAAAAAAAAAAAGACACTCAAAATCTATACTGCAATCCCATCATAACATAACAGTAATAACACCAAGGACTCAAACAACAATAACCCTACCTGTGAAAAAGCAAGGGTAAATATTATACTGGGTCCTAGAATACCAATACACCACCTACTGAGGAAACAAAACAAACCCGATTGCTATAGATCCCTATGCTAGTGAATTTCTCATCATGGTCACACACACAGAGCAGAGACAGACCCTCACCAAATACAGAATACAAAATAAAGGAGCACAAATTAGACAAATCCTGAAATGGAAACCCCAAGAAGCCAGACTCTGTGTATTAATAATGGAAAAACAGAACCACCATTCCTCATAAAACAAATAAAATCAAGAAACATAAAGCATCAGTTATAATAGTAAACCATACTAATAAAAGAATATTTTAAAACTACTGATAAATAGAATTTCTATTCATTAAAATCATGAACATTTTTTACAATTTCCTAAACACCAATAAAATATTTCAAAACAGCACATATATCAAATAACACCCAATAATTAAAACTAATAAGGATTTTAAAAAGCCCCTGCTGTCCATACGTGGGAGCTCTTGATTTCCAGTCACCCTGATATTGTCAAGGATTAGGAGGTTATCCTCTCTCTCACACATACTCACATTTCCATTCTCTCTCACACATATACTGTCACATACATACACATTCATGCTCTTATACCCACCATAACCTCTCGCTCTCACAGACACTGACACACTCTCAAGCTCTAAGACACTCTCTCTCCCTCCACACACACACCCCCACACAAACTCTTACTCTCCTGGATTTTCTCATACATACTCTGTCTGGCTCCCTCACATACACACAAACACACACACCCAGGCAAGCTCCCAGTCATTCTCACACACTGAAACTGACCCCCAGGCAGGCTTCCATTCAATTTCACACCACTCCCTCAGGCATGCACACATTCATTCTCACACACACAGACCCCCAGGCAGGCACCAATTCATTCTCACACACACATACACCACACACAGGCCGGCACCTATTCTCACACATACAAACCCCAGGAAGACACCCATACATTCTCATACACAGATACACCCTCAGGCAGGCACACACTCTAAAGGCAAACCCCCTCTCTTTCTTTTGCCAGCAACCTCGGAGCCTCTCTCATTCCTCTGCTGCCACTGTCACTGCTGCCGCATGGCTATTGGGGAGGCGCTGATTGCTGCTATTGGCACTGAAGCCCATTCTGCTGCCTCCTCTGTGCAGGCCCCGTGGGTTTCCACTTCCTCCATGTTGATCTCCTACATTGTGAAATCAGCATAGAGAAAGTGCTACTCTTGCACATTACCAAAGATTACATGTGCCAATCAGTAAAAAGTAATTTATTTCTTTTTTTTTTACCTTTGCTGTCTGATCTTAGTTTTCTAATCGGTTGGTCACAGGCTTTTTTGTTCCACCTCCCCTTTCTTATTTTTTTGCCAATTCCTTTCATATTGTCTTTTTTTCTATTTCTTTTCTCTCCATCTATCTTCTTCCCTCAAACATTCAGTCAGGTTCTCATTCTCACATGCTTTCTCTCTCTCACACACTCACAGGCTCTCTCTCATACAATCATTCATACAGTCTCTCTCTTGCACATGCTGTCTGACTCTCACACACCCAGGCTCTTTCTCACACCCACATGTTGTCTTGCTCAAGCACAGGCTCTCACTGTCACATGCTCTCTCTCATACAATCATTCATACACAGTCTCTCTCTTGCACATGCTGTCTGACTCTCACACACCCAGGCTCTCTCTCACTCCCACATGCTGTCTTGCTCAAGCACAGACTCTCACTGTCACATGCTGTCTCTCTCACACACACACACACACACACACACAGGCTCTCTCACATGCTGTCTCTGCAAACATTCAGGTCCTCACTCCCACACACAATCTCTCAACTCACCTCATTCACGCACACAATCTCTCAACTCAGCTCACAGACGCACACAATCGCTCAACTCAGCTCACAGACGCACACAATCGCTCAAGTCACCTCACACACGCACTCTACGGGCCCTCAGCCTCTCTCTTACCTCTGGGCCTCCTCTTCATGGGTCGCTGCAGGATGGGCTCTGCAGCGGCCCTGATCTTCTCGGGCCGATCCGCGGTGGGGACCCTGCATCCAGCCTCCTCCTCTTCTTACCCGCTGCAACAACGCTGCTGCTCCTCTTCTGCACGCGGCTGACGCTCCTCCCCCTTTCTGCCCGTGTGGCTCCGGCAACATTTTTCTTCCGGGGCCGCATGGGCAGGAAGGAGGCGGAGCACCTGCACGTTTAGACGTGCCCTTTTTCTTCGGGCCGTGGTGACGTGAACTCACCACGGCCATGCCGATCTTCCTGCTGTGTGTCCGCGGCACACAGCACAGCGATTCTTTACTGCTCAGCCGCCAGTGGGATGAGCTCCACCGGCGGCTGCATTGGCTCCTATTTGCCGGTGTGTCACGTGCACCGGGCTTGCGCGACACACCGGCACACCTCAGGCGACACACCAAAGTGTCGCGACACACACTTTGGAAAGCTCTGCTCTATGGGGTCATCTGGGAATGCTGCAGAGGGGAGTTATGGTCATTGCTCAAGGAAGACACCTATTGACGAAATTGAGGGTTATGATCACAGGGTTCTAAAAGAATTCCTGTTGCATAGCCCCTGACCAAAGAACTCACTGTGATGACTAGATTGAGGTGGGGGAGAATATAAAAATAGGTACAAATGAAGTCAGTGCTGGAGGTTCTAGAAAGCAGGAGAAAATTGCTGGGTCATAAAATAAAGCAAATTAAATTTGGGTCAACCCAGTGGCTCAGGGACCTTCGTTCAATTCTCAACATTGGTCTTTTACTCTCTAGATGAAGGCTAGTGACACCTGGATGGAAGCCCAAAGTAGCAGAAGGAAAAGCCACACCAAAAAATAAATCCATAAACTAATCCACGATGAAAAAGCCGACTGGCTTAACACGGCACTGCGCGTGCACGTACCACAAAGAAACCTAAGATCTGCAAATAAAGCTCTACTAATTGTCCCTCTTTCAAATCAGCACATCTCACGCAAGTAAGGGAAAGAGCACTGTCACTGGCTGGTCCTGTACTCTGGAACACCATGCCACTCGACATAAAACTACAGTCAAATCTGAAGTTATTCGGGGAGGAAGTGACGTCACGCTCCATGCACGCAGCCTAAACCTTAGGCTCCGTGCCCCGCGGTCCCTGCAAAGCCGGCAAATAGCGACGGAAGCCTCGAAAAATCAAAATAATTAGCTTACCGGCAATCGGAAGTTGGGCTGCAGCTTATTATAATGACGGCCAAGAAAAAAATACCGGACCTGTGGCGCTTCTCATATCTGCAGGAGCCGGAGGAGGAAGCCACCAAAATGGCGTCTGCGGTGGAGGTAGAGGAAACGGAGGGGGCTGTGCACGCGGCGCGGGAACGGGACTGTGACTACCCTTCCAGGGCTGAGATGCGCGGGTGGTTTGTGGAACTGCGGCAAGACTTAAAAAATTACAAAATGGAGGTCACTGAGATGATTGCAGATCTCAGAGAGGAGACTGCAGAGCAGGGGAGGCGCCTGGAAGAGCTGGATGTGCGTTTGGATACGCAGGGGGAGAGCTGGCTGCAACTTAAGAAAGACCAGGAAAATTTACAGCTACAATCCCAAGCCCTGGTGGACAAACTAGAGGACATAGAAAATAGAAGTCGACGCTCGAACTTCCGCATACGGGGAGTGCCGGAGACGGAGGATTATAGTGACTGCATGGCTGTTGTGGAGCGGCTCTCCAATTTCTTTTTGGATCAGGATGCCACGACCAGCGAGGAAGAAAGACCTACGGTGCAGATAGACAGAGCGCATAGATAGCTGGGGCCTAAGCTGGCTAACAGACCTCGGGATATAGTGGTCTGCTATCATCAATTTGCACAGAAGGATCGAATCTTCATGATTGCCAGGAAGCAGCGCTCGTGGCAATGGGAGGGCCACGAGATCGGGGTCTTTGCGGATTTGGCGGCACTGACGCTGAAGAAGAGACAGGAGTTTCGATGGGTCACTACTAAGCTTATAGCAGCTAATGTACGGTATCGCTGGCTTTTTCCTGGGGGCATCTCCTTTCAACTACAGGGGGTGACCCATAGAGCTCTTACTGTCTCTGAAGCGGCAGGGATCCTGAGAGACAACGGCATGCCGGTAGATTTGCCAGCTACGGAGGGTCGCACAGCGCATCCTGTGAAGCCAGCTACCTACCTGCCTACCCGGTGGCAGAGGGTCCAGAACGGGAAGAGGAGGTTGCAGCGAAGCTCCGCGGGACGAGATCGGATAGAGCCGCCAGCTTGAAGCTTCTCCGGAGTGAAGAAGGATTGCAGTTGGACACTTCAAGATCGGTTTTGTTATGAACTGTCGTTGGATTTCTACAGTGAAACTTTCTTGTTATAAAGGTTCCCGGTTCCGTTCTAAAGTTCAGGTTGGAACTGCTAGCTGGCATTTAATGTGACATTTTGATATTCGACCGCAGGGGCGGAGGTGGGGGTGACTATGCTTCCTCCTGATTTAATTCTTGGGATGAGGGCTTTATCCCTGGCAACTGGAGTTGGGGGGGGGAGGGGAAAATGTCTTTACACACACTGCTTCTTTGTTGTGGGGGGCAGGGGGGCATGCAGGGGCCTGTTCTGGCAGCCACAGCACACCGTCGCAGGATCTACGTCTTTGGAGGCTTGATTTTTGGGGCTTTAAAGTGGTATACTATCTTCATGAATGGCTCGAAAGGTTGGAGAGGGCGATCAGAGTCACTTGGACTGTGCAGTCCGGGTATGGGACGGAGAGGTGGGTGTATAGATGGCGACGCTTAAGTTTCTATCCCTGAATGTAAAGGGACTTAACACACCCCGCAAGAGACAGCTCTTATTTAAGGAATTAGGGCGCCTTCACACAGATGTGATATTCTTACAGGAGACACATCTGAGAAAACACCATCAGCGATTGCTAAAGTCCAACAAATATCCACATCAATATTGGGCGGCGGCTACCCCCACTCTGAAATACACAGGGGTAGGAATCCTGTTACACAAGGACGTGCCTTTCGAATTCCTCCTATCTAGGTCGGACCCAGAGGGGAGATACGTTGTGGTTAAGGTACGAGTGGGTGGGGAAATATTTTCCTTAGTTTCGATTTATGGACCCACGGTGCATAAAGATACCTTTTATACTGACCTGAATGAAACCCTATCCGCTGTTTTGGAAGGCCAGACGGTGATAGGAGGGGATTTTAATATCACGGTGAATCCTAGATTGGACACGTCTAAGGGCCAGAGTACAGATCCCAAATCGGCTAGAATAGCATTGAAAACCTTCATTAAGGATCAGGGGCTGGTGGATATATGGAGGCATAGAAATCCAACTGATAGAAACTACACCTTTTATTCGACACCTCACGAGAGCTACTCCAGATTGGATATGATTCTGAGTTCTAGAGCCACCTATAATAGGGTGGATGGGGCAGACATAGAACCTATAGTGTGGTCGGATCATGCCCCCATCTGGGTATCCATACGCCTCTGCGATGAGGATAAGGGTCATAGATTCTGGAGGTTTAACGATTCCATCCTTCATGATGAGCAGTTTGTTTCCCAAATCCAAGATGAGATAGGGGATTACTTAACTATTAATGACAATGGGGAGGTGAATGCGATCACTGTCTGGGAATGCTTAAAGGCGGTCCTTAGGGGGCGTTTTATAGCACGGGCGGCTTTCCTCAAGAAAAAGAGGGAACAAACACGTGCTACACTCATTCTCCAACTTAAAGGGATGGAATGATTCCATAAGGGTACGGGTCCTCGACGGGTGTCTTATTCACAGATTGCCACCCTTAAGAGTCAAATAGCAGCTATCGACAATGCGACCCTGGCTCATCAATTGGAGTTTATGCAACAAAAATATTTTGAAGGGGGCAATAAGGCGGGGAGGCTGTTAGCTCATGCACTCAAGAAGAGACAGGCTCAATCGATCATAACTAAGGTCAAGCTGGAGAATGGTTCCATGGTAGGGGACAACAAAGCTATTAGACAACGGTTTTTACAATTCTATGCTGACCTATATGCACAGAACGATACTATCAATTCAGAGGGCATTTTGGGGTATCTGGCCTCGGTTCCTTTACCGGAATTAACGGCCGCACAACAATTTATACTGGATAAGGAGGTCTCCGAGATTGAAATTTTAGCCGCTATTAAAGCTTTAAAATTAGGGAAATCACCGGGACTTGACGGTTATACGGGGCGCTTTTATAAGGTTTTCGCACAACAATCGGCGCCAATCTTGGTCAATTATTATAAGGCGTTGCGGCATGAGGGGGTTCTTTCCTCGGCAGCTAACACTGCGGGGATTACAGTGCTACTTAAGCCAGGGCGAGATCCCACACTTTGTAGTTCCTACCGGCCCATTTCTTTAATTAATTTGGATCTCAAAATATTGGCTAAAATCCTGGCCATCAGACTGAACGGTTTTATAGCAGACTTGATCCATCCCGATCAGGCGGGATTTATCCCAGGGAGGCAGGCCAGTGATAATATCCAAAAGATCATGGATGCTATATGGTGGGTGAAAAAGCAGGGCTCTGCGGCTCTGGCGTTATCTGTCGACGCAGAGAAAGCCTTTGACAGGGTCCACTGGCCCTATCTTTTTTCTGTATTGCGGAAAATGAAATTTGGGGAACCTTTTCTGCGGTGGATAGAGCAATTTTATACGCAGCCTTGTGCTCGTATTAAAGTTAATGGCGGCTATACGGCTGCTTTCTCGGTAAGGAGAGGTACGCGACAGGGTTGTCCGTTGTCCCCCCTATTATTTGCTATTTTCCTTGAACCGTTGGCTATTAAGATACGGGATACCGCTCATATTAAAGGGGTAGATGTGGGCCAGCTATCAGCCAAAATGTCTCTCTATGCTGACGATATTCTGTTCACTATCACCGACCCGGAGTCATCACTACCTCCTTTGATTGATGAGATGGAAGCCTTTGGACGGGTATCTGGTTTTCGGATGAATTGGGATAAATCCGAGATTCTGAATATTAATGTGGAGCCCTCATTAGCGACCAAGCTCCGCAGACAGTATAAATTCAAGTGGGCACAACAAAAAATAAAATACTTGGGTATATATTTAAGTGTAGACATGAATATGTTTCAATTAAATTATGAGGCGTTATGGGCTGGAATATCTCTTGATCTGGAGGAGTGGAACAGATACCGGATTTCATGGCTGGGACGCATTGCAGCAGTCAAGATGATGGCGTTACCTAGGCTATTGTACTTATTCCAATCTCTACCTATTCCAGTACCGAAACAGTTTCTCCTTAACTGGCAAAATCGGATCTTGAAATATATATGGGGAGGTCGGAGACCGAGGGTTGCAAGGTCCACCCTATATCGGTTTAGGGGACAAGGAGGGTTGGGAGTTCCCCATCTGGAACGATATTATTTAGCGGCTAAGTTTAAACTGATTGTAGACTGGCATAGAACACAAGAAATAAAACCTTGGATACAACTTAGTCAGCAACTTTTAGCTGATATTCCCCTTACTAGCTTTATATGGCAACCATCCACCACATGGCGGCTGCGCCCGGGAGAGGTGTTACCGCCCTCCATGAGACTTCTGTTGCAGGTATGGGAAGCTAATCGACACTTATTAGTGGGTACCAAGGCTTATCACCAGAGAACCTATTTATATGCGAATAGTACGTTCCCAGCTGGATTTACCAATCCAGCATTTAGGGAGTGGAGACAGAAGGGAATACTTACTTGGAGTTCCTTATGGGGTGGAAGGGCTTTTTTATCCTTCTCAGAGTTGCAGACTAACTTTGGTTTACCATCGGAGGGTATCTTTCCATACCTACAATTGCGCCACTTCGCACTAACTCATATGTTACAGGCTGTGTTTCTCCAAGGTAAATCAGCTTTTGAAGAATTGTGTGTACAAGCGGACAACGCTCCGCATTTGATGTCTCAGATTTATTCCTTATTGGGTACTCAGCCGTTCAGCAAAACAAAACAAATGCTGGCTTGGGAAACTGATCTCCAATACCCACTTACGCAGAAGGAATGGGAGGGGAGTTTTGGGAGATTAGGTAAGGGGTTAATAGCGGCCTCCATGAGGGAAAATGCTGTTAAGTTATTATATCGCTGGCACTATTGTCCGGTACAATTACATAAGATGAAACGTCTACCCTCTGATATATGTTGGAGAGGGTGCCAGCAGAGGGGTGATTATTTGCACATGTGGTGGACCTGTCCGAGGATTGTCGATTACTGGCGAGAAGTTGAGGAGTGGGTAGGGAAGCTTTTCTCGGTGCCGATACGACTGACCCCGGGCCAAGCGCTTTTGGGGCAGGAGGCGTGGATACTGGGTGGTTATGACAATCGCCTGCTCTCCTTCATTTTAACTGCAGCTAGATTACATCTTGCACAATTGTGGAGGGCAGAGCACCTTCCCACACTTCGGGGAGTACAAGACAAACTACAAAAAATATATACCCTAGCTGAAATTAATGCGTTTATACATAAAACATATGGGACATTCCTACGAATATGGCGTAACTACAGGCAATGGCAATTATCTACCTAGAATACCATAGTACGGGTGGCTATCTAGACATTTGCTCAACAGAGAACTTTATGGGTCACAACGACGGAGTGGTGTGGGGATAGGGGGGATTTCATAGTAAGGGAGGGGGGGGGGACGGAGGTGGGGGGAGGGGAGGGAACAGATCAGTAAAGAGACGCATAGCTGGTGTTAAAAAGTTTTATTGATTGTTTACTTTAGCGTACAACTTACAAAAGTCTGAATTGTATGTATGATTACACCTACTGTTGTCATTTTTAAAGCATTGCTCTGTTAATATATCATATATACAATAAAAATTTAAATAAAAAAATAAAAAATCTGAAGTTATTCAAAACTAATCTGAAAACCTGGCTTTTTAAACAAGCATTTTATAAAGATAAAGAAAAGGAGAAAAATAGTTGATAGATAAGGATGCACCAAGCTAGAAGTTATTAGTAACCTACATAATGTTAAAATCAAACTGCCTAATTTGTTCCTAACAATAAGGTTTAACTTACACACTTAGTTTATTATTTTAAATTGTTACCATACTATGATGGCACATGATTAATTTGTAATCTATACCACCTATATTTCTCTTTATTGTGCCCTTCTGTAAACCGTTGTGATGATTACTTAACGACAGTATAGAAAAATGTTTTAAATAAATAAATGTCAGTCACACTTATGCCTTAGTAAACTGCAGGGATGTTCAAGAGAGAACATGGCCCCAAATTTATTGAGAATATAAAGCTAGAAAACTCTTTCAATTAGTTAAAACGAGAAACACCCAGAAAAATTATCAAGATGATAAAAAAAAAATAAAAAATCTACATAATATCCAGTCAAATGACCCTCCTGTGAGGGTCTGAGGAAGCTTCCAAATCTTCAGATGATTTTTTTGTTTCAAACAGACTTTGCACAAAGATATGCTTTAGCAATAGGGATTTGCAATCATTGTGTTGAATGATTTTTAAATAATTACATGCTGAAAGATCCTTTGAACTTTTGTGAAATTAATTTCCCAAATAGTACAGAGTACTTTTGTGTGCTAAAAATATCTCCATTCTTCTGGTGAAAACCGAATTATCCTTAGCCACCACTTTTAAATTTTTGCACTTATCCCTTTTCCTGGTCCAATTTAAATAACTTGTCTGAAATCTCATACAAAAATTTAGCCTGAACTGCCACTAATTTATCCTTAAGAATCTTAGGGCTTGATTTTTAAAAGCTTTATGTGCTTAAAATTGGGTTTTATACATGTAAACGCACTTTATCCGTGTAAGTGGGCTTTTGAAAATTGCTGCAGTAGTATTTACTTTTATGTGTGTAACTCCTTTTGAAAATTCTCCCGTTGGTGTTCTGGACTAAAGTAGAGTAGAGGACCTAGTGGTTAGAGCAGCAAAGCCAGAGTTCAGATCCCACTGACCTTCTGCAAGTCACTTTACCCTCTATTGCCTAAGGTACAAACTTAGGCAATAGAGGTAAATTGATTAAATTGCTATAAATATAGCAGATATAACACCTGTGATTTAAAAAAAAAAAAAAAAAGGGGGGGGGGGGGGCAGCGCGTGATTAGGCTAATTTCCTGTGTTCTGCATCACATAGACAATTTTCATGAAGCGCATTGCGTCAGCGCTTCGTGTGTCATTTTACACGGTGCACGTTGATTTATGTGTGGCTTGTTATTTTTCTGGTTATATATACCGACTTCCTGCACTGTATCTTTCAGGGTGTGTCAGGCATTTGGAGAGAGGAGAGTAGGTGAGTTGGTGGTAGTTGAGTTGCAGGTATTTAATGAGCTCTGAGTGAGGCGTCCTGTGGCTTGTTTCTCATGTTTCCCTTTCCCTTTGTCTATTATCTTGATTTGTGTGTGTGTGTGTGTGTGTGTGTGTGTGTGAGTTTTTGTTAGTTTGTCCTGTTTGTCTTTGTGTTTGGGTGAGGTGGAGGAGGAGTGGTGAGGCATAGTGGTGTTGAGTGGAGAGGATTGAGTGTGAAGAGAGTGGGTGGGAGAGAGGAAGAGGGGAGGAATGTTAGGTTGGAAGAGTACAGACAGAGACAGGAATAGAGATAAGCAGGAGGGAAGTGATAGGAGGTGGAAGGGGCTAGGCAGGTGAGTATGGAGGGAAGATGATGGCAGTATAGGGATAGGCAGAGGGGAAGGCAGGAGGAGGAAGGGAGGAGAGAGTGGAGTGGGAGCAAGAGTGAGGAAAAGGAGGAAACCTCTTTGGAAGCAGAAGTGGTACCCCATTCTGGCATCCAGGCAGCAGGGTGTGCTGATCTGAGGGCTTTGAAGTTCAGCATGGGGGACAATGAAATGATTATCGCAGTGGTCCTTGATCATTACACCATACTGTTTGGGAATCATGTGGCCAGGACCTCGAAGGCATCCAAGGGCCAGATCTGGCATACCATTGCCTAGGCTATCTCCAGGTGCAGTGGTGTGAGGTGGAATGGGAAGCAGGTGGCCCATAGATACTGTGACATAAAAGCCCAAATGTTCAACAGGACCAAGTATATGCGGCAGACCAGAGGAGGAGTCCCTTGTCCAATAGTGCTAACCCAGTGGAGGAGCACCTCATCCTACGGCTGGGACCAATGTGTTTGAGGGAAAGGCTGAGGGGCTGAACACCACGTGAGCCAAAGCCAGTAAGTTCATCTTACCTGTAAAGGTCAAGGCTGCTACAGTTGTCCACATCATTTGGCATAAGATGCTCACATTTTTTGAGATGCAAAGTGCACATCTCATGCCAAACGGTACATGTGTACTTCTTGGCTTTGGTACTTATGTCATCTTCTTTGTTTCCACAGCTCTTGCCAAGAGTCTGCCAGTCCTAGCCATCAAGCCCAGTGACCAGCAGCACTTTTGCATGTCCCCTTGCTGATGGACGCACAGATGCAGGTTGGCAAAGAGGAGGAGCAGCAGCACCAGTCTCCTGAGCACAGCCAGTTGCAGGAACCCCTCGGCTCAGCAAGCTCATTCAATGTGAGCCTAAATATATCAGCCTTCATAGAGGAACCCAGCCAATTGATCCACAGCAATATCTGTCCAGCACACCACGTCGCCAGCACGAGACAGCAGGCACTTGGCAGAGGCAGCCCACCAACCCCATCATGCCATTTTTTGGAGCCAAAACAGCTCGTATCTCAAACAGCAGAGTACTGCCACAGACACCAGTGCCAGCACTAAAAGCCCTCTTAAAGCATAACCAGCTGGGACCGGCTGGAAAGGAGGCACAGGTTACGCTGTCAACAATCCCAGGTCCTATGTGATAAGACTGCAGCGCGCACACAAGCTCTGACTGTGGAGACTACATTTAACATGACCAGCACGTTGACTCAGATATTACAACGTATGCCCAAGCCTCCACTTGTGCTTTCTCAGCATCCCAGAACTCCATGCCTTGCAGCACTCCCCAGCCCGAGGGAAAACCCAGGGGTAGGCCTCCCCAAGACATGCTGCCTCCAAGTGGCAAGCCACACCGTGACAAAGGGTCATGAAGGAACAGACATGATGACATTGAATGCCAACTAACAAGACTTGTCCAAAAAAGCCTGGCCAGGCCTCTGTACAGTCCTGTGCCAGCTGGATGGAAGAAGACTGCTGGGCCCATCCTCATTACAGAGTTCCTGTGCCAGTTTGCTGAAGAGAATGGTCTACTGTCTGCCACTGTTGTTCTGCTATCTAGTTTTAAAGCCCTTCTCAATGCTCTGCCTGTACTCCAGTCTCCTTGATGTGGTCTCCAGTCATGGTCCAGCTGCGGCTCTTCTCATCATGTCTCATTTCCTGCTCCTGATGGCTTCATCCTGGTGCTGCCTCAATGCTGCTCTCTCTCAACTCATCTCAGCTCATCCTGCTACCTACCTCCATACTCTTGTCTTCTTTTGGGAATCCTGGTTCCATGTTGCGCTCTCTTCTAGGCTCCTGCCTCCATGCTGTGCTCTCTTCTCCTGGGGCTCCTGCCTCATATGCTGCCACCTTGTTGAACTCTTTCAACATGTACTATACTGTAGCTATTGGGGTGCCACTTCAGCTTTCTATGTTCTTTGCTGTAATCATGATTGTGCAAAAGGATAAGATGCTAATATTATATTTGTAATGTTGCCATTTGAAACAATGTATATACAGGTCTCCAATCAATGTGCTGTTCATTTCAGTTACAATGTCATGTGTAATTAGATATCTTGTCCTTGCAGAATGTGATTACCAAAAATGTTGACTTGCTTTCAGTCTGACATTTGTTGTGTAATAAACTGGTCACAGGTTTGAAATAACACTTTCTGATTGTCTGTTTTCATTGTGTGCTTTCTCTTAAGGGTTCACTAGGTCAAAGGTTTGGGATCCACATGATCTTTCATGCTAGTGTCAGTGGCCATTACAAATAGACACTTTTATGGCAGGTAAGACCATATGACCTAAGGCATATAACCAAAAGCCATTTCTATGCTCCCAAAGAAGACAGCAAGAGCTAAACAGGAAGCTTCTTACTGTGGAGCTTCACTATTTGCTCCAGTTGACTTCTCCAGAGAGCATACTCTTAGCTAACAGTTGGGTATATGGGCATATATGTAAGATAGGTACTAAATAGCTAGTGTTCACCTCCATACGAAGTCCGGTGGAATAGGTGTAGAAAGGCTTGGTTAGAGATGCAATAGCTATGTCTTAACTCTGTTGGGGACCAATAGGATGTCTAGCTGTGCGAAGGTCATAGTGCAGCTATTACAAATCATTGGCCTCTTCCATTGAGAAGATAAATCACCTCTGACCAAACGATGGAGTTGTGTAGGTTAGAGAATTCCCACAGCCCATGAGCAGAGAACTAGGAGGCCTGCTGTTATTTGGGACCAGCTCCACAGACTGGCTGCCACCCCCACACCAATACTGGCCTGGCATGTGGATCTCTCTAATACCTAAGTGCGAACAGGTTGACAGATTAAAGTATCAATTACAGAGCTGCCATTTTACAGCCTCATCCCATATCTGACAACCGTGTGCATGTGAAGTTAAGCACCTGTATTTGGGATGCTTTGTGCTACATGGACATGCAAAGACACTGCTGAGATCACTGCCTCAGCTGTGCCTTTAAAGCTTCAAAGCTACTTGTGATTTATAGGATTTCTGGAGCTGTTGCTCCCCATGTTCAGGGCTCAGCTGGAATTCCATCACACCTATTGGCACTATCTCACCCATGTGACGGCCAGGACAGGGCTCTGTGGATGTGCCTGCCAAGCAAAATGCCGCATGCTAGGCCAAGGTACGTATACTGTGGTGGTCCTACACACACAGTATTGTGACATATGCCTCTTTTGCACTCGCTGTCAGTCAGAAAACATTAAGGATGTGCAACAGGGACGGATACGTTCGATTCGGTATTCGTATTCGTCGGGACCCAAATCCGTTACATCCTTTTTCGGGGGACCCCAATTCATCCATTAGTTACTTATGGAATTCGTTTCCCATTAAAATTAAAACAAAAAAAACAAACCCATCCCAACCCTTTAAATTTAATTAACTACATCCCCCCACCCTCCTGACCCCCCCCCCCCAAGACTTGCCAAACGTCCCTGGTGGTCCAGCGGGGGTCCTGGAGCGATCTCTTGCACTCGGGCCGTCGGTTGCCAGTATTCAAAATGACGCCGATAGCCTTTGCCCCTACTATGTCACAGGGGCTACCAATGTCATTGGTCGGCCCCTGTCATATGGTAGGAGCACAAGATGGAGCCGGCCGGCCATTGTTCTCTGGGTGGGGCATATATTAAAGCTCCACCTGTTTTGTCCAAATAGTGGAATCTACTTTTGACAACTCTGAAAGTGCATTCCATGACACAGCAGGTAGAACATAAGGCCTTGTTGTACCTCTTCTCCGCTGGCATGCTGGGAATAACAATGGGGGTGAGAAGTCAGATCCTGCAAACATATCCCAAAACTTCTGTGGCAGAGATAGAATGGGGGCATCATTCACATCACTGTCACTTTGAGATATTGATGCCAACTCACAACATGCTATAAGACAGTAGACACTAACCTCTAAGAAGATGAGATATGCCATACTGGGTCAGTCTAAGTGGCCATCAAGCTCAATATCCTGTTTTCAACAGTGGCCAATCCAAGTCACAAGTACCTGGCAAGTACCCAAACATTAAATAGTTCTCAAGCTAATATTGCTTATTAATTAATACTAGTTTATGGATTTTTCCTCTAGGTACTTCTCCAAACCTTTTTTTAAACCCAGTTACATTAACTGCTGTAACCACATCCTCTGGCAATGAATTCCAGAGTTTAACTATGCGCTGAGTGAAAAATAATTTTTTTCCAATTTTTTAAATGAGTTACTTGCAAACTTTATAGAGTGCCCCTAGCTCTTCTGTTATCTGAGAGAGTAAATACGTGACTTAAATTAACCTGTTCAAGTGCTTTCATGATTTTGTAGGCCACTATCATATCCTCCCCCCCCCCCCCCCCCCCCCCCAAGTCTCTTCTCCAAACTGATCAGCCCTAACTTCTTTAGCCTTTCCTCATAGGGGAGCCATTCCATGCCCCTTATGATTTTGGTCGCCCTTCTCTGCACTTTCTCTTTTCTGAGATGTGGCGACTAGAATTGCACACAGTATTCAAGGTGTGGTCTCACCATGGAGTGATACAGAAGCAGTATGTCATCCACCTTTTTATTTTTTATACCATTCCTAATATCTAACATTCTCTTTGCTTTTTTGACCGCCGCAGCACACTGAGCCAAGGATTTCAATGTATTATCCACTATGACGCCTAGATCTCTTTCCTGGGAGGTAACTCATAAGATAGAGCCTAACATTGTGTAAGTACAGCAAGGGTTATTTTTCCCTATATGCATCATCTTGCACTTGTCTACATTGAATTTCATCTGCCATTTGGAAGCCCACATTTTTCAGTCTCACAAGGTCCTCCTGAAATTTATCATAATTCGCTTGAAATTCAACTACGCTGCATAATTTAACTACTCCGCATAATTCTGTGTCATCAGCAAATTTGAACACCTCACTTGTCGTACCCCTTTCCAGATCATTTATAAATATATTAAAAAGCACTGGTCCATGTATAGATCCCTGAGGCACTCCAGACCATTTAATCCTATTCTCCTTTCTTCTCTGTTAACCAGTTTGCATTCTACAAAAGGACATCACCTTTTGTATCCCATGACTTTTTAGTTTCTTAGAAGCCTCTCATAAGGGACTTTGTCGAACGTCTTCTGAAAAACCAAATACGCCACATCTACTGGTTCACCTTTGTCCATGTGCTATTCACGAATTCAAAAAAATGTAGGAGGTTTGTGAAGGAAGACTTCCCTTGCATAAATCCATGCTGGCTGTGTCCCATTAAACCATGTCTATCTAAATGTTTTATAATTTTATTCTTTATAACGGTTTCTATGATTTTTCCCAGCACTGAAGTCAGGCTCAGCGGTCTATAATTTCCTGGTTCACACTTGGAGCCATTTTTAAATATCGGGGTTATGTTGGCCACCTTCCAGTCTTCAGGTACAACGGATGATTTTAATGATAGGTTACAAATTAATTGAAATAGGTCTGAAATTTCATTTTTAAAACCCTGGGGTGTATACCATCCACTGCAGGTGATTTATTACTCTTCATTTTGTCAATATGTCCTACCACATCTTCTAAGTTCACAGTGATTTGGTTCACTTCACCTGAATAGTCAACCTTGAAAACAGTGTCTGGAACAGGTATCTCCCCAACATCCTCTTCAAAAAAACATGGAAGCAAAGACTTTGTTTAAACTTTCCGCGATGGCCTTATCTTCCCTAAATGCCCCTTTAACCCCTTAACTCCCTCGTAGGCTTTCTGCTTTGGGTATATTTTAAAAAGGTTTTATTATGAATTTTTGCCTCTACAATTTTGCTAACTTCTTTTCATATTCTCTCTTTGCCTGTCTTATCAATGTCTTACATTTAGCTTGCCAATGTTTATGCTTTATCCTATTTTCTTCTGATGCATTCTTCTTCCAATATTTGAATGAAGATCTTTTGCGAAAATAGCATCTTGCACCTCACTTTTTAGCCATGCCGGCAGTCATTTGACCTTCCTTCCACCTTTTTTAATGCGTGGAATACATCTGGACTGCGTTTCTAAGCTGTCCATGCCTGTAGCACACTCTTAACCTTTGTAGCTGAACCTTTCTGTTTTGTTTTGTTTTTTGTTTTGTTTTGTGTGTTAAACTATTTTTCTAATTTTATCAAAGTTTCCCTTTTGAAAGTTTAGTGCTAGACCGTGAATTTACTTAATGTCCCCTTTCCAGTCATCAATTCAAATTTGATCATATTATAATCACTAATTGCTGAGTGGTCCCACCACTGTTACCTCTCCCACCAAATCCTGCACACCACTGAGAAATCTAAAATTGCTCCCTCTCTCACCGATTCCTGAACCAGTTGTTCCATAAAACTGTTATTTATTCCATCTAGGAATTTTATCTCTCTAGCATGTCCTGATAAGAACATAAGAAAATGCCATACTGGGTCAGACCAAGGGTCCATCAAGCCCAGCATCCTGTTTCCAACAGTAGCCAATCCAGGCCATAAGAACCTGGCAATTACCCAAAAAATAAGTCTATTCCATGTTACCATTGCTAATGGCAGTGGCTATTCTCTAAGTGAACTCAATAGCAGGTAATGGACTTCTCCTCCAAGAACTTATCCAATCCTTTTTTAAACACAGCTATACTAACTGTACTAACCACATCCTCTGGCAACAAATTCCAGAGTTTAATTGCACGTTGAGTAAAAAAGAACTTTCTCCGATTAGTTTTAAATGTGCCCCATGCTAACTTCATGGAGTGCCCCCTAGTCTTTCTATTATCTGATGTTTCACTCACCCAGTCAATATTGGAGTAATTGAAATATCCCATTATTATTGCAGTAATTTGGTTAGCTTCCCTAAATTCTCTTAGCATTTCATTGTCCATCTCATCATTTTGACCAGGTGGATGATAGTATATGCCTATCTCTATACTCTTCCTCAACACACAAGCGATTTCTATCCATAAAAATTAAATTGTGCAAAGTTCTTGGATGTAATTGCTCTATAAAACTAACTAGAGATGGATCAATTTTAGATCTAATTCACAGTGGAACGCAGGATTTTGGTGTGAGAGATAACTGAGGTGGAGCCACTTGGCAATATTGATCATAATATGATCAAATTTTGATTAATGACTGGAAGAGGGACAGTAAGTAAATCCATGGCTCTAGCACTAAACTTTCAAAAGGGAAACTTTGATAAAATGAGAAAAATAGAAAAAATCTGAAAAATGCATCTACAAAGGTAAAAAGTGTGCAACAGGCATGGCCATTGTTAAAAAAAAAAAAAACAAACAAAAAAAAAATCCTAGAAACACAGTCCAGATGTATTCCACACATTAAGAAAGGTGGAAGGAAGGCAAAACAATAACCGGCATGGTTAAAAGGTGAAGTGAAAGAGGCTATTTTAGCCAAAAGATCTTCATTCAAAGATTGGAAGAAGGATCCATCAGAAGTAAATAGGATAAAGCATAAGCATTGGCAAGTTAAATGTAAGACATTGATAAGACAGGCTAAGAGAAAATTTGAAAAGAAGTTGGCCATAGAGGCAAAAACTCACAATAAAAACTTTTTAAAATATATCTGAAGCAGCCTACAAGGGATGATCAAGGGGTTAAAGGGGCATTTAGAGACGATAAAGCCATTGCAGAAAGATTAAACGATTTCTTTGCTTCGGTGTTCACTGAAAAGAATGTTGGAGAGATACCCATTCCAGAGAAAGGTATTCATGGGTGATGATTCAGGTCAACTGTACCAAATCACAATGAACCTGGAAGATGTGGTAGGTCTGATTGACAAACTGAAGAGTAATAAATCACCTGGACTGGACAATATATACACCCCAGGGTTCTGAAAAAACTAAAAAATGAAATTTCAAACCTATTTCAATTAACTGATCTACTTGAAGATTGGAAGATGACCAATGTGTAACCCCTTTAATTTAATTTCATTTTCATTTATTAAAATTTGTTAATCGTTTAACACAAATTGGGCTAAGCGATTTACATGTATTGCATTTACAGAATAAAAACATAAAATACAATTAAAACTTTTTTTTTAATCACAGACATTTGTATAAAGGAAATCTTAGTTATGCATTAATGGAAGGCTTGCTTCAGCAAAAGGTTTTTTTTTTAATTCATTTTACATTTTTTAAGGGAATCTTCCAACCAAAGCTCAATGGGTAGGTGTTCCAAAGGTTGGTGCAGCGACTGAAAAGGCCGACTCATGTGTAACAGCAAGACTGGCATGGCGAACAGATGGGATATCAAGGAAACCTCGGAAGTACCTCAGTTCTCTAGATGGTTTATAGATTTTTAATTGTGCATTGGACCAGGGACAGGAGTGTGAGCTCAGCAATTTGAAAGTTGTCATGCAGATTTTGTAATGAATTCTTTGAATGATTGGAAGCCTGTTTCGTTTTTCAAGAACAGGAGAAATGTTCATGCCGTTTGGTATCTGTGGTTAGTCTAGCAGCTGAATTGAGAAGAAGTTGTAAAGCATATAGTCAATTAGATGTAAGACCAAATAGAAAACTGTTGCAATAGTCGATGTGAGGAAAAATGATTCTCATAGGACAAGCAAGATAGTAGTCCTCACATATGGGTGACATCATCAGGATGGAGCCCAATCATGGAAAATGTTTGTCAAAGTTTCTAGAACTTTGACTGGCACCCACTGGGCATGCCCAGCATAGCACCAACCCTGCATCCAGCAGGGGTCCCCCCTTCAGTCTTCTTTTTTCCACACAGCAGTAGCCACACGGGTTAAGGAGCTCTTCAGAGATTCCTGACAGGAATTTTCCTCACGGAACTTTGTTAAAAAATTTCAAAAAATTCTACCCCACAGGGGTCCCCTTATTGATTTCTTTGCTCCGCGGTTGAACGGTAAGTTTTTTTGCCCGTTTGCAGTCGATTCTTGTCGAGTTTTTCCCTTGCGGCCTACCGGCCATCGACCGCACCATGACTAAATTTTGTCGAAGCCATGGCGTCAGGTTTCCGTCCGTGCCCCGACTGCACTCGAACAATGTCCATCACTGACCCTCACATGGTCTGTGTGATGTGCTTGGGGTCCAGCCACGATGTCCTTACTTGCACCAAATGGGTCCAAATAACACCAAAGGGTCGCAAGGCTCGACTCGATATGATGGGTCTTCTCTTTCGACCAAAAACTCCGACTCCATCGATAGCTTCGACGTCGTCTGAACCAATGTCGTCTATGTCGCGCCAGCACCGGGAATCCGCTGCTATCTGACCAGCCTCAACGACTCCATGAGTGTCTACCCCCTCTGTTCCTCCTCAGGAACAGGGTGAACATAGAGAAAAACATAGACACCGTCATCGTAAAGCTCAGGCCACCGATACCGGCAAACATCGGCCCCATACAGAAAAGGCTTCATCCTCTTCTGTCTCTGGATCATCGAGGCGTTCTCCACCTGGACAGGTGCTGGGATCCACGATTCCACCTTCACCGGTAGACCCTCTGGCTATGCCAGTGCTGCCTCCCACTCCGGAACCGGGTATTCATGCCCCAGGTTTCCGTGAGGAATTGGATCAGATGATTCAAGAGGCCATGGGCAAAGCACTCCAGGGCTTCCAACTTCCATCGATGCCGGTGCCGGTTCCTCCTCCGGTCACAGACCTGATACCCATGGCTCTTGCACTGCTATTGACAAGAATGGACAAGTTAATTGGTGCCCTTCCACCGGTGGATCCAAGGGAACCAATGGACCCGACTCCTTCCTCACCAATTCCCTTGTCATCGGAGGAAGATGAAGAAACACCGCTCTTCATTCCACCATCGGGAGTGCTGCCACTGACACATTCATCGATGTCACAGATTCCATCGGTGCCTCCGTCGATGCCGCCATCGATGTCCTCAATGCCGCCATCGATCCCTTTGATTCCTCCTTCAGGCCATCGATATCCAGGCCAGGTCCTTCAGGAATAACTCCGTTACTTCCTCCTGAAAAACATTTGGGAGCTGGTGATGACCCTTATAATCCTTGGACAGACGATTCGTCCCAGGATTCTGATGATCTACCTTCACAGCCCTCCCCTCCTGATGAAAGGAAACGTTCTCCTCCAGAGGGCCTGTCCTTTATTAATTTTATAAAGGAGATGTCTGAAACTGTCCCTTTCCAGCTTCAGACAGAAGAGGACTCTAGACATCAGATGCTAGAGCTTCTACAATTTCTCAATGCTCCAAAGGAAATCATGTCCATCCCTATTCATGACATTCTTTTGGACCTTTTGAAAAGAAACTTGGAGCACCCTGGCTCGGTGGCACCTGTTAACCAAAAAGCAGATGCCACCTACCTAGTTCAGACAGCCCCTGGCTTCCAAAGAACTCAGTTGGATCATCACTTGGTGGTTGTAGAGTCGGCCCAAAAGAGGGCCAGATGCTCCAAACTTCACTCTTCCATTCCCCCAGGAAAAGATCAGAAATTTCTGGATGCATTTGGAAGACGGGTATTCCATGGATCAATGCTCATCTCTCTCATTGCATCCTACCAACTCTACATGACCCAATACAATTGGGCCTTATTCACGAAGATTCAAGACTTTGCTGAAGCCCTACCTCAGCAGTTCCAGGACCAACGTCATACCCTAGCACAAAAGGGCTTAGATGCTGGCAAGCATGAAGTACGATCAGCGTATGACATCTTTGATACCGCTTCTAGGGTGTCGGCAGTCAGTATCAGTGCAAGGAGATGGGTCTGGCTAAAATCTTCAGAACTCAGACCAGAGATACAAGACAGATTGGCTGACTTGCCCTGTGCGGGGGATAATCTTTTCGGTGAAAAGATTCAAGAAGCAGTGGCGCAACTCAAGGACCACCAAGAGACTCTGTGCCAGCTCTCCTTACTGCCTTCTGATCCCTCTTCTTCCAAAAGATCCTTTAAGAGAGCTTCCAAGAGGCAATTCTACCGGCAGAGGAGATACTATCCCCAGCGTCCAGGGGTCGGCCTTCTAAGCCTTACCAAAAAGGCCAATCTAGGCAGCCTAGAGGGCAGAAGTCGCAGCCAGCCCCTCAACCAGGTCCAGTGTCAGGCTTTTGACTCCCTTCTAGAGAGCAGTATCCAGCTTCCACTTCTGACTATTCCGGTCGGTGGCCGGTTGTGCCACTTCTCCAGCCTATGGCACACAGTCCCCACAGATCAGTGGATACTGGCAATAGTATCCCAAGGTTACCACCTCAACTTTCTCTCAGTCCCATCGGATTCCTCACCTCAGCTGACGTGGGGAACATCCGACCATTCACCACTCTTGGAGCAGGAGGTCTCCCTTCTCCACCAGTGCCCCTCTCCCAATAGGGGCAAGGGTTCTATTCCAGGTATTTCCTGATACCAAAAAAGTCAGGTGGTGTGCACCCAATATTGGATCTTCTCACTCTAAACAAATACCTACAAAGAGAAAAGTTCAAGATGGTGATCTTGGGTTCTCTACTTCCCCTCCTTCAAAGGGGAGACTGGCTCTGCTCTCTAGACCTTCAGGACGCCTACATGCACATTTCTATCACTCCGTCACATCGCAGATTCCTGCGGTTCCTAGGAGGCACAAAACACTTCCAATATTGAGTGTTACCTTTCGGCCTAGCACCTGCCCCACGCATCTTCACCAAGTGCCTCGTGGTGGTAGCTGCCTATCTCAGGAGTCAAAGTGTCCACGTCTACCCCTATCTGGACGATTGGTTGATCAGGTCTCCCTCTCGGCAAAGTGTACTGACGTCCCTTCGCCTCACTTAGCATTCCCTGATCTCCCTAGGGTTTCTCATAAACTATCAAAAATCCAGGTTAGTTCCTTCGCAAACTCTATCGTTCATAGGGGCCGACTTCAACACTATAAAAGTGAAAGCTTTCCTACCACAGGATCGAGCTCTCACTCTCGCTTCTCTGGCCCTTCAACTGCAGTCTCGATAACATTCAACTGCACGTCACTTCCTGATATTATTGGGTCATATGGCCTCCACAGTACATGTCACTCCCATGGCTCGCCTTGCCATGAGAGTAATGCAGTGGACTCTTAAGATCACAGTGGACTCAGTCTTCTCAGCCAATGTCCTCCACAATCCGCATCACCAAACAGCTCCAGTTATCGCTAGCTTGGTGGACAAACCAATCCAATCTGGTACAGGGCCTTCCATTTCAGATTCCAGAACCTCAAATAACCTTAACAGATGCCTCCAACCTCGGCTGGGGTGCACATGTTGGAAACCTGCAAACTCAGGGCATCTGGTCTCCAGAGGAAGCCAAACACCAGATAAATTTCCTGGAGCTTCATGCAATCAGATATGCTCTCGGGGCTTTTCAGGATCACCTCTCCAACCAGGTCATCCTGATTCAAGCCAACAACCAGGTGGCCATGTGGTACATCAACAAGCAAGGAGGAACGGGCTCCTACCTCCTGTGTCAGGAAGCTGCACAAATTTGGGCGGAAGCCCTTTCCCACTCAATGTACCTCAAGGCCACCTACTTGCTGGGAGTGGACAATGTGTTGGCGGACGGGCTGAGTCACACTTTTCAACTGCACGAGTGGTCCCTCAACCCCACTGTAGTGGACACAATAGTTCAACGTTGGGGTTACCCTCACATAGACCTCTTTGCGTCAATTCACAACCGCAAAGTAGGGAACTTCTGCTCTCTCACTCGCAGCCAACACCGCCAGCCCAGAGATGCTGTCTCCCTCTCATGGGCCAGCGGTCTCCTTTATTCGTACCCTCTGCTTCCACTCCTTTCAAAGACTCTCGTGAAGTTGTGAAGGGACAGGGGGCTAATGATCTCATACCCCCTCTTTGGACATGTCAGGTCTGGTTTCCAGTTCTCCATGACCTATCAGTTTACTGGCACATTCCTCTGGGGAAGGATCCGCTTCTGATCACTCAGAACGACGGATGCCTACGTCACCCCAACCTCCAGGCCCTCTCCCTGACTGCCTGGATGTTGAAAGGTTAATACTGCAACCCCTTAACCTTTCAGAGCCGGTTTCCCGTGTCCTAGTAGCTTCACGAAAGCCTTCCACTAGGCAGTCTTATCATTATAAATGGAACAGGTTTACGGTATGATGTACTTCTATGTCCATCGATTCCTTCACTTGTTCCACACCAAAGTTTCTGGACTATTTCTGGCACCTGTCAGTCAGGCCTCAAAACTTCTTCTATCAGGGTACATGTCAGTGCGGTAGCCGCCTTCATAAAGGTGTTGGGGATGTACCCATTTCAGTACAACCCCTTGTCACACGCTTTTTGTAGGGCTTGCTTCTCCTTAAACCTCCACTGCGCCCTCTGGCCCCTTCTTGGGACCTCAACATGGTTTTGGGAAGGCTCATGAAACCGCCATTTGAGCCTCTCCAATCCTGGGATCTCCGCTATCTCACATGGAAAGTGATTTTTCTTTTGGCAATCACTTCCGCCCACAGAGTTAGTGAGTTACATACCTTAGTTACCTATCCGCCTTACACTAAACTTCCTCATGATAGGGTGAGTGCGGAGTACTACTCTAAGTTTCTGCCTAAGGTAGTATCGGTGTTTCATATTAATAAATCCATTATACTACCCACCTTCTTTTCCAGGCCCCATTCAAACCCAGGAGAACGGGCTCTGCATACCCTTGACTGTAAACGTGCTCTAGTATTTTATCTAGACTTTACAGTTGCCCACAGGAAATGCACTCAATTGTTTCCTTTGATCCCATCAAATTGAGCAAACCTGTGGGTAAGCAGACTCTCTCCTCCTGGTTAGCGGACTGTATTTCCTTTTGTTACCAACAGGCAGGCATTCTGCTTCAAGACCGTGTAAAAAAGCACACTCTGTCAGGGCCATGGCAACATCAGTAGCGCACCTTCGCTCGGTGCCACTTGTTGACATCTGTAAGGCTGCTACCTGGAGCTTTCTCCACACCTTTGCAGCCCATTATTGTTTAGACAAGGCTGGCAGGCAATATTCCATCTTCGGCCAGTCTGTGCTACGCAACTTATTTGCGACCTGAGGTACCAACATCCTTCCGCCAACCCGGTGGGGTTCAGGATGCCCTCTACCAAATTCCACCCCAGTTGTTGTGCTGTTGCACGTCTTTGGATACATTTGGTGCATTGCTCGGGCATCCTCAGCTCTGTACTCACCCATATGTGAGGACTACCATCTTGCTTGTCCTGTGAGAAAGCAGAGTTGCTTACCTGTAACAGGTGTTCTCACAGGACAGCAGGATGTTAGTCCTCACAAAACACGCCCGCCACCCCGCAGTTTGGGTTTGTTACGTTTTCTTATTTTTCGCATGTAATTTTACTATAAGATGAGACTGAAGGGGATGCAGGGTTGGTGCTATGCTGGGCATGCCCAGTGGGTGCCAGTCAAAGTTCTAGAAACTTTTTGACAAAAGTCTTCCGTGATTGGGCTCCATCCTGATGATGTCACCCTTATGTGAGGACTAAAATCCTGCTGTCCTGTGAGAACACCTGTTACAGGTAAACAACTCTGCTTTGCACGTACACTAGTAAGAAAGTCAGAGATGTAATAGGTAGCATAAACGAATCAAGAGACGAAATTTATATAAACCACTTTTAATAATGGATTTAATATGTGGACGAAATAATAGGATAGAATCTAACCAAACACCTAAACTTTTGATTGGGGCATTGATTGAGAAGATAATATTTTCAAATGAAATAGTTGAACAAGGATAATTTGAATGAGGCAGATGAATTAGAAGGAATTCAGTCTTAGAAATATTGAGAGCAAGTTTGTTTTGATGGAGCCCTTGTTTAATTGAAAATAGGCAAAGGTTGAAGGTGTTCAAGCATTTTGTCTCATGTTGGTTGGTTGTAAACTGATATAAAACTGAATATCATCAGCGTATATTTTGTATCCATCAGTAACTGAAGCAAGTAGTTTAGTTATCGGAGCTAGATATATGTTGAATAGCACTGCTGTCAAGGCAGATCCTTGTGGAACCCCAGATTTTAATTGATGCTGTCGATAATTGAGTATATTTGACTTTTTGCATCCGATTGTGAAGATAGGAGAGAAACCTTTTTTTTTTTTTTTTTTTTAAATAATTTCTTCTTTATTAAATTTCAGTTATTTCAAACAAGAAAATACAAGGTAATAATACACTGAACATGAACCTCTTACATAATCATAACATAACAATAAAAATAATGCTACATGATCAGCCATAATCTGGGGGGTACATGTAATATGCATTCTTAACATAGTATTTAAACTATGGAATCATAATCAAATAATAATAATTACACAGGAGTGAGAAGAGTAAATTTTTACTTACTTTGGCCATCTATGTTTTCTCTTCCATGACTCCTATCTGACACAAAAGTCTCTAAATGTAACTGGTCAGTGAAACTAAATTTTTTTTCCCTGATAGATAACTAGACATAAGCAAGGATATTTTAAAAAGAAATTTGCCCCTAATACTGTCAGTTTACCCTTCAGGGACAGGAAATGCCTCCGTCTGACCTGAGTCAATCTGGAGACGTCAGGAAAAATCTGTATTTTCTGACCACAAAACACTAAGTCTCTATTCCTGAAGTATGCCTTAAAGATCATTTCCTTATCTATCTCTTAAACCAGGGTTACAAAAAGTGTTGATCTGTTATTAATGATATCTATTGACTCCTTAAGAAATATTGACATGCCTAAAGTGTCAGATTGTATCAAACCACCCTCTTTACTACTCCTCTTATTGGGGAGTTAAAAAATCTTAGATAATTCAGGCATATTCTCATCTTTATATAATAATATATCCCATAAATATTTTCTAAACATTTCTAGAGGTGAGAGTAATCTAGTCCTAGGAAAATCTACCAATTGCAGGTTTTTTATTCTCAACAAATTTTCCACATTTTCTATTTCCTTATGTATTGCAAGACTATCCCTAATATGTATAGTCTCCATATCTTGTAACACTTGAACCTTGGCCGATAAGGTACCTACAGAATTTTCCAAATTAGCTAACCTCCCATTCATAGCCAAGATAATGGAAAAATTGGTAAACTCACGACTCTCAAACTACATTGAAGATAATAACCTTCTATTCCCATCACAATACGGATTCCGTAAAACCTTAAGCACGGAAGCCCTCCTCATCTCTATGACTGACCACATCATCCTAGGCTTAGACAAAGGACAAGCCTTCCTTCTGATACTACTCGACCTTTCATCTGCATTTGATACGGTCAATCACTCCCTCCTCATCAACCAACTAACAGCCATAGGTATCTCAGGCACTGCCCTATCATGGTTCAGAACCTTCCTCAGCAACAGAGGATATAAGGTTAAGATTCATAATAAAGAATCCTCTCTTCACCCCGCGTCAGTAGGAGTCCCGCAGGGCTCTTCCCTGTCTCCTACCTTGTTTAACATTTATCTGTTACCCTTATGTAAACTTCTCACTGACCTCAAATCTCAAACACTTCCTCTACGCTGACGATATTCAGGTCCTGATCCCCATCGAAGAGTCGCTCGCAAAAACACTGTCTCACTGGGAAACCTGCCTCCAAAATATCAAACAGCTTCTCACAAGTCTCAACCTGATACTAAATTCATCAAAAACGGAACTTCTACTCATCACACCAGAAAACAGCTCCCTCACACACACTCATCCTACCGTACCAAATACTACACAAGTGAGAGACCTAGTTCTAATTGACAATCACCTTAACCTGAAAGCCAACATCAACAAAACCACCAGAGACTGCTTTTATAAGCTCCAAGTGCTGAAAAGAATACGACCTCTCTTCCACACACATGACTTTAGAACGATTCTACAATCAATCATTTTCGCAAAGCTGGACTATTGTAACACCATCATGCTTGGTCTCCCTTCATCACACACCAAACCATTGCAAATGGTCCAAAATGCCTCCGCCCGTATACTCACTAACACCAGGAGAAGAGAACACATAACCCCTATCCTGATGGACCTTCATTGGCTGCCCATCCACTTCAGAATAATCTACAAGGCCATTCTCACCATTTTCAAAAACATCCATCAATTAGCTCCAATCGATCTCCATATCCCCCTCCGATTACACCATTCAACAAGACCGACAAGAGATGCTTACAAAGGATCACTTCAAGTACCTCCAGCCAAAACTACCAGACACATCACGCTTAGAGATCGGGCATTCTCCACAGCCGGTCCAACTTTATGGAACTCCATTCCCCTGGATCTTAGAATGGATCCCAGCATCTCAACATTCAAGAAAAAACTCAAGACGTGGCTGTTCACGCAGGCCTTTTCTAACTCCAACATTATTTAACTCCCATCAATCAACTCGCTTCGCTAGTAATAGCGTTAATAGCCACCTCTTACAATGTTATTTATACAATGTTATTTATACATATATATAATTATCTGATCTCCATTTTCCTTCTCTCTCCAAGTTATTGATTTCCTTGATATATGTAACTGCTTTTCTGCACTCTTGTTCAAATTGTAAAGTTTTATTATAACTGCACCCCTGTTTCTTGTGAACCAGCATGATGGGACTACTGTCTTGAATGTTGGTATATAAAAAAACTTAAATAAATTACTGATTTTTCTGGTCTGTTCTTCAACCATTATTCTATTTGTATTAACAATAGAAGTTAGAGAAGCATTTATTTGAGAGACATTTGCATCCAGTTTGGAGATCATCCTCCATAAATCAGTTAGTTACACTATTAGGGGATTCTACAGGCTGTTGCTCAAGCCTGTGTATTTCCCTAAGTATGCCACCTCCAACTGGTATAGATATCTGGCTAGCTGATATATTGCCATCGTGGGGGGGACTCCTGAGATTTTTCAGTTTCTCATCCTCCCCAGTTTTTAAAATCTGTACCTTGTTATCACTTGGAGGAATTGCTGATGGTTGAGGAGGTAAGGACGGGCCTGCGCCAGGACTAAGGGAGACCGAAAGTGTTACTCCCTCACTTGGCGATTCAATCTGTCTTAAGACATGATTGTCCATTGGGCCTCTAGTAGGAATTGGAGTTGACATAATCTTTGCTTTTCTTTTCCTTCCCATTTTAGAAATGAGAGATAAGGAAAGCAAAAACAACGTATTCTAATACAATTTCTCTAACTCAGTTTTAACCTACATATATCACATAATAAGTAACTATAAAAGAAAAAATTTGCAGGAACCTAACAAAGCCATGCGCCCCTTTGGTGACGCGGCTTAGGATGCGTGCCGCCGGCAGCTACACACCACACCGCTGCTATTTTTAAAGCGCCCTCACTGATGACACTAATGACGTCACTCAGCTCCGCCCGATGGAAATTAACCAGCTCCAGCTGGCTTTCATCAAAACTGTTCCTGCACAGCGAAAAAACCTCCAAAGGGGCTGTTGGTATAGCGCTGATTGGCCCGGACTCTCCTCACTCCTTCAGAGTCCCCTCCCCCCCCCCCCACCCCCGAGAGAAACCATTTTAATACATTTCCAGAAATGCCACATTCATGTAATTGAAAGCAAAGAATTTCATGATCAACAGATGAAATATCTAAGGAAACCAGGAGAAATTGTTGGCCAGGATCTAGACCTCTTCTAATAGAATCTAAAAGAGAAACTAGCAATAATTCAGTGTTCATTGAACATCTGAAACCAAACTCATGAGGGTCTAAGATATTCTCTTTAATAAAAGTGGTAAGTTGACGGGAGCACAAAGGATTCGAGAATTTTGGATAAAAAGGCAGAGATGAGATCGGACGGTAATGAGAAGACTCAGATGGATCAAGATTAGTTTTTTTGAGGAGAGGTTTGATGACTGCTCTTTTGAGGCAGTCAGGAACATAACCAGATTGCATTGATTGACAATCTTAGATAGAAATGGGGCAATAGCATCTTTGCATGCTTTGAAAAAGTGCTATGGAAACATTAGCTGCCGGACAGACTACATTGTTCATTGCAGAGATAATACCAGATATTTGATGGGCTGAATAATCTTCAAATGAACAGCAAGATTCAGGTGTTACAGATGAAGAATCACGATACCAAGGGCTAACACTGGAAAAGGAAAGACTAAGATTTTCAATCTTGAGAGAGAAATACTTGAGAAAAGAATCAGCAGAAAGATTATCAGGAAATTCACAGAATTAGATGCACTGCTTAGATTCTATTTATTTATTTAAAAACTTTTCTATACTGTTGTTTAGTGATATACCATCACAACGGTTTACAGATAGGCACGTAAATAAGTTTGGTTTGGTTTATACATTATCTAGTAGGTGCCAATAAATTTTCGGTTACATGATTTAAACAATATATGCTATATGGAATGTGGATTGGAAATTCCATTTAGATGATTAATAGAATATCCATACATGAGATATACTGTACTTTTCTTAAATTAATACTTAAGTATGAGAAAAAATAATAAAGAAAGCAAATATGTTATTTGGTGACTTTTAACCTTGTGTAGGAGTTCTTTTTCTTGTTCATTAGTATTACTTACTCCCCACTCTCACTTTGAAAAAGCTTTTTTGAAGAGCCATGTTTTTAAACTTTTTTGAAGAGTTTTAAATCTCTCGTTAATCTTATTTCGAGTGGCATTGTGTTCCATAATATTGGACCGGCTAAGGATAGTGCTCTCTCTCTCACTTGGGTCAGTTTAGCTTTCTTTACAGAGGGTATGGTTAGTAGAGCTTTATTGGCTGATCTGAGATTTCTCTGGGGGACATGTAGTAGTAGTGCAGTGTTTAGCCAATCAGTATTTTCCTCATTGATTAGTTTGTGAATTGTGCATAGTGTTTTAAATTGCACTCTTTGTTCAATTGGCAGCCAGTGTAATTCGGCGAGTGTTTGAGTGATGTGATCCCTTCTGCTTTTTCCAGTTAGTATTCTGGCTGCAGAGTTCTGTAAGATTTGTAGTGGTCTTAATGTTGTATATGGTAATCCCAGGAAAAGTGTGTTACAATAGTCTGTGCTAGCGAATATAAGCACTTGCAGAACAGTCTGAAAGTACGCTTGGGTTAAAAGGGGTTTTAGCCTTCTAAGGACCATTAGTTTGGCGTAGCCTTCTCTAACTTTCAATGATATGTGTTGCTTGAGGTTGAGTTGATTGTAAATTATTACTCCTAGGTTTCGAGCTTTTTCAGTTAGTTCCAATATCTGATCGTTTTTAAGTTTGGGATTCTGGATTAATTCAGTGGGTTTTTGTTCAAGGTGTATGAATTCAGTTTTTTCAATATTAATTACTAGTTCCATTTGGCTTAGTAGTTGTTTAATTATATCTAGGTACAGCATTGCTAAGTTTAATGTTTTTTCAATTGTTTCCTCTACTGGTAGAATTAGCTGAATGTCATCAGCGTAGATTTTTAGCTAATTGAAGTAAGGCATGAGTATTATTCCTAGTCTTAATTTTTTTTCTGAGTAAAAATTCCTCTTAGCTTCAAGAGTATCAGCCTGATATTTGGCAAGTACAGATCTAAAATTGGAGACCATGTAAACTGAAGGTGATTTGCGCCAAAGATGCTCTGTCTTTCTAAGGGATGTACGAAGAGACATTAAAGATGAATTAATCCAAAGGTGAGAGCGTTTTTTGTTGGAAATGATAGTTTTGAGCGGTGCCATGTTATCAAGCACAGCAGAAATAGTGTTTTGCTAACCAGACACTAAGTGATCATGGTCATTGGCCTCATTTGAACATAAGGGATCTAAGACAGACTGAAGATTTTCAAAAAATGAATTGCTATCAATAAATCCACGGCATAGTTTGAAAGAGGGAACCTTAGAGTCACAACAATTCTTGGAAAGTGTAATATAGAAACTAATCAGAAAATGATCAGACCAAGGTACTTCAATAGATAATGAGTTTGAAGGAAGTTTACAATGTAAATTATTCACGAAAATTAGATTGTGTGTTTCTTAAAGGATGAGTGGGAATATTAGTTAGTTGAGTCCAACCTAGTAAAGCAAGAATTTCAAGAAATAAATCACCATTATTAGGATGAGAATTAGCATTAAAAGGAAGATTGAAGTCACCCAGGATAATCATGTTGTTCAGATCAACTTTAGCAAGTAATAAATATTCAAAAAAAGAAACACATTGGTTTGCAATACTTTAGGGGGAATATAAGAGAGATAAACAGAGAAACCTGAAGTATGCAAAAGCAGTATTTAAAAAGGGTTCAAGGGTTGTCTAAGTAACTATAGACCAGTGAACCTGACTTCAGTGCCAGGAAAAATCATGGAAACTGTTATAAAGAATAAAATCACAAAACATTTAGATAGACATGGTTTGATGGGACACAGCCAACATGGATTTGCCCAAGAGAAATATTGCCTCACAAATCTCCTACATATTTTTTGAAGGGGTGAATAAACTTGGACAAAGGTGAACCGGTAGATGAGATATGCCTTCTGAAAATCCAAATATTTGATAAAGAACCGCATGAGAGGCTTCTAAGAAAACTAAAAAGTCTTCGGATAGGAAGCGATGTCCTTTTGTGGATTGCAAGCTGATTTAAAGACAGGAAACAGAGAGTAGGATTAAATGGTCTATTTTAACAGTGGAAAATGGTAAACTGTGGAGTGCCTCAGGAATCTGTACTTGGACCAGTGCTTTTTAATAATATTTATAAATGACCTGGAAAGGGGTATGATGAGTCAGGTGATCAAATTTGCTGATTAAACTAAATTATGCAGAGTAGTTAAATCTCAAGCGGATTGTGATGAATTGCAGGAGGGACCTTGCAAGGCTGGAAGATTGGGCTTCCAAATGGCAGTTGAAATTTAACGTGGACAAGTGCAAAGTGATGCATATAGGGAAAAATAACCCTTGCTGTGGTTACACAATGTTAGGCTCCATCTTATGAGTTACCACCCAGGAAAGAGATCTAGGCATCATAGTAGATAATACATTGAAATCGTTGGCTTAGTGTGCTGTGGTGATCAAAAAAGCAAACAATGTTAGGAATTATTAGGACGGGAATGGCAAATAAAACGGAGGATGTAATAATGCCTCTGTATCGCTCCATGGTGAGACCGCACCTTGAATACTGTGTGCAGTTCTGGTCACCGCTTCTCAAAAAGGATATAGCTGCACTGGAGAAAGTATACAGAAGGGTGACCAAAATGATAAGGGGCATGGATTGGCTGCCCTATGAGGAAAGGCTAAAGCAGTTAGGGCTGTTCAATTTCGAGAAGAGACAACTGAGGGGGAATATGATAGAAGTCTACAAAATAATGAAAGGTCAGGAACAAGTTAGTGTAAATTGGTTATTTACTCTCTCAGATAATAGAAGGGAGCAGGGGGTACTCCATGAAGTTAGCAAGTAGCTGATTTGAAACAAATCTAAGAAAATTCTTTTTCACTCAGCGCATAGTTCAGCTCTGGAATTCATTACCAGAGGATGTGGTTACAGCAGTTAGTGTAAATGGGATTAAAAAAGGTTTGGATAAGTTCCTAGAGGAAAAATCCATTAACTGCTATTATGGGAATTAATAAGCAGTAGTAGCTCGTGATTTGTCTGTTTGGATACTGCCAGGTAATTTGACTTGGATTGGCCACCATTGGAAACAGGATGCTGGGCTTAATGGACCCTTGGTCTAACCCAGTATGGTATTTCTTATGTTTTTATGTTCTTGGCTGATAAGGTTGTTCAGGTTTTTGCTTTTGAGCATAAATAAGTCTTTTCAGCCTTCATGTGTGTGATTCAGTGAAAATACACTGCTCGTAGGCAGAAATAAGCACTAGCAGTCAACACCATTAGTGTCTTTACCTCATCATTACAGACATAGTTTACACACTTCCAGGAAACTTAGATGTTTTGTAGTAAGGTGTGTTTGGAAGGATGGGGGTTGGGCAGAGAGCACGGTTTACGGCCCAGTCCACCTCAAATTTTCGGATGTTATTGGTGGACATTGCATATAAATGCTCTGCCCACATGTGCAAGCGCACCAGAGACCTGAATAGTGTTTCACACATAGCAGGTGGTTCTTCAGCCCATGTCGCCTCCCTGGTCCAGGTGCTGGGAGCTTTGGCAAGCCGGTCTTGGCTACGTGCTGCTGGGGCCTTTGGTAGGGTGCGCCCATATATTAACAGGTGCAGGAAAAGGATATCCAAAATTTCAGAAATAGTTCTTTAAAAAATTAAGAAAGGAGGTTAGGTAGGGGCAGATCCAATAGTTATAGTTTATTGATTTTTTAGACCATCACATCAGCTGAAGCCTTCACAATGGTATACAATTAAATCGTAGCATAGAAATACAGTAACGTGATAAAAGGAAATAACAGCTAAAAACACTACAAGAGAAAGCACAAAATAATTTAGCTGTTAGACATCTAAAAAAATAAAATTACTTTAAAAATTCCTAAAATAAAATAAATAAGACATCCAAAATTTGTTAGCATTAGAACAAAATAATTAAAACAAGCCCATGTGTTTTCTAGTGCCCAACTTCAGTGTAAGCAAGTTTGAACAACCACGTTTTTAACTCTGCTTTGAATTTTTTCTTGTCAGCCTGAATTCTCAATGGGGTAGGTAGTGAATTCCATACTTTTGTTCCTGCTATTGAGATTATACGTTCTCTTACTTGCCTAAGTTTAGCAGATTTAATAGTTGGTACTGCTAGCAATCCCTTATTTGCTGATCTCATATCTCTTTGAGAAACGTGTAGGTGCATAGTTGTGTTCAGCCATTCCGTGCATTCTCCATAAATAATATTATGGATTAAACATGCAGTTTTATATTGAATACGATGTGATATTGGGAGCCAATGCAGTGAGATCAAAGTAGGTGTTATGTGATCACATTTTCGTTGACCGGTTAAAATCCTTGCGGCCGCATTCTGCAAAACTTGAGGTGGTCTAAGTGTAGAAGCCGGAAGTCCTAACAGTAATGAATTGCAGTAGTCTGTATTTGCAAAAATCAAGGTTTGTAAAACTGTCCTAAAATCATATTGCTCTAAGAAAGGTTTTAATTTTCTTAAAGTCAGTAATTTAAGGTAACAATCCTTTAATTTATTACAAACTAGCTGTACCCGGCCATGCATTGCTGTGGCTCAGTCTGGTTAAATGGAAAAGAAAGAAAAGAGAGAGCGCACGTTTCGAATATGGTTAATTTCACAATGCTTGTGGGTATACAATATTTTTTGTTGTTCCATTGTGTGTGCAGATATAGAGATTGTCTGGTTTGCCGACTCTAGAACACGTAACATATAATTGTCCATGTGAGAAGCAATCCGCGTCTAGATGTAAACCACATAATTCTAGAAATGAAAAAGAATGAAAAAAGAAAAAACATAAACTATACTCACTAAATGAACGGTATGGTAAACGACACAGCTCAATTCCAATGCAATGTCACACGAAATAATTAAATCAAAATGAAAATAAATCGAAATCTATGAAAATTCAATTTAACAATGCAATCGGAAACATTGAAATGGAATCGTAAAATATGTAGTCCAAGCCGTTAAGCCTGTTAAAACGGGCGAGATTTTTGTCCCTTCTCCTCCTACGTCTTTGCTCTGCTCCGCTCCTGCCCCCCCCCCCCCCCAGCACCACGAAGGGCCAGAGGCGGCGGCGGTAGTAGGAGCTGCAGCGGTGGCCAAGGGGGATCTCGCGAGGCGTAATGGTCCTGCCATCCCAACTCCCTCCCCCCTTCCCCTGTGGCGGAGGGACAGGCTCAGACCCCCTTTCACGCTATCCTTACAGGCCCCAACTTCTTTGCTCTCCCATTCCCCTCTACACTGAACCCCTTCCACTGTAACCTATAAGTGGAGAGCTGGGGGGGGTAGAGAATCTCTCTCTCATACAGCCCCTACATAGGATTCCTCTCTCTCTCTCTCTTGCACATACACTCTCCCTCTGTCCCTCACACACATACACAATCCCTCAAGTAGTCTCCCTCTCTCTCTCTGGCACTCACACTTGCCTTCAGCGCACATTAACACACTTCTCTCTCACACAGTTAAAACGGGCGGGATTATTGTCCCCTCCCCACCTAAGTCTTTACTCTGCACTCGCAAGAGCTTGCAAAGTTCTCACGCCAGTTGGGTCTGGGAGAGAGAGGAAAACACTCAGTCCCCCTCCCATCGCAAAGGGCAGGCGGCAGGCACTGCAACAGATTTGGACACGTTGCCTAGCTTCATTTGCTCTTTCTGGCAGACCTGTGCCTTTAAGAAATCCGATCGGGGGCTTGAGAGGGAGGAGGGAGCAGGGCTCTGGCTTTCGTCACGGTGCTTTGCTGGGAGTGGGGTTGGAGCGATGCCCATGTAAACTCTTCACATGGCGGCTGAGACCCACGGGTGGGCTGACAGCACTGCCTCCCCCCTCCCCCCCCCCCCCCCCCCCGCAGTTGCGGGATATTTACTTGGCTTCTCCTTATCTGCGGGACTCGGGGCGGGGGAGGAGGGCGAGCTGTTCTCTGTTCAGCTCTTTGCACTTTGGCTGCTGCAGGCTGCAGCTGCTTGTGATCTCTTCACAGCCGGTTTCTACTGCATTTGCTCTGCTCCAGCCGTCCCAACTCCCTCCCCCCCTTCCCCGGCAGTGGACGGACTGGCTCGGCGACTCTTCTACCCTTTCCTCCTCCTGGGTGTAACTGTCCGGCAGTCCCTACTTCTTCCCCCCTTCCCCAGCGGGGGATGAACGAGCTGAGCCGTTTCTCGGAGTGGCGACTCGTCTGCCCTTTCCTCCTCCCCTCTGTGACACCCAGCACGTAGCGCAGAGCTCAATGGTCTGCACATGCGCGGTAGAGCTCTCTACTGCGCATTTGTGGGCCGTCGGTCAGAGCCCATTTATATTGTAGGTAGCGTGTGTTGCTTGTACGTCCAACAGATGGCGCTGTTTTTCCAAAAAAGCATGTTTTTACCTGTCACAGGTGTGACATCTATATAATATAGGTATATAAAATCACGCACGTATTCAAATGCAACGTTGTGTGAAAATTTCAAAGCAATCTGTAAAGAACTTTCGGAGATTTAAGATTTTGAACAAACAAACATTTACATTTTTATTTATATAGATAGATGTGTCTCTTCATTGAGAATTCAGGTAAAGTATCATGTTTACATTTTCTCTCAAATAGCATTATTTCCGTCTTATCCATATTTAGAATTAGTCGCAGGTGTTGTAACAATTTTTTTATAGCAATTATATAGACTTTGATGACCTCAAGGGTATGCTGTACAGAAATCTCAATAGGAACTAAAAACTGAATGTCATCAGAATACAGAAAAAATTTCACATCTAACCCATTAAGAAAATGACAGATTGGCAAGACATTAATATTAAAAAGCGTCGCAGACAAGGCTGAACCTTGGGGTACACCTGTATGAAGAGGAATTTTATTAGATATGGAATTCTTGATGTTAACTTGAAAAGAACTATTTGTTAAGAAGGATTTAAACCATTTTAGTGGTATATCAGTACACCTAATTCTGATAAACGAGTAAGTAAAATGTCATGATCCACAGTGTCGAAAGCCGATGAAAGATCTAAAAGCACTAAAAAATAGCTTTTCCCCACGTCGAAACCTCTTAAAACGCTATCCATAAGAGCAATTAAAAGTGTTTCAGTGTTAAAATTTTGTCTAAAACCGAATTGGTTCGGGAGTATAATATTATTAGATTCTAAAAAATTATCGAGCTGTTTTTGTATTACTTTTTCTAAAATTTTTGCTAAAAAGGATAGGTTAGAAATGGGTCTAAAATTATTCAGTTGTTTATTATCCAAGTTCGACTTTTTTTAAATTGGTTTTACTATTGCGTTTTTCAAAATATCTGGAAATATTCCTTCTTTTTTTTTTTTTAATCAATTTTACAACTTTAATTCAAGAATACTTGACATTGAAATACATACACTTCACATGATTCAAATCATTATGTGTAATAAACTACAAAGTGGAAATGATAATATATTTCCATCTAACAATAAAAATTCAATTTGCAATCCCAACTATACAAATCTGTGAAGTATATTTTATAGCCCACAATATGGATCCAAGATACACACAACCTTAAGGAAAATTATTTGTCAATAATCTAATATTTGGGTGAGTTATTTTCTTGACAGACCTTCTAATACACCTTCAGAAGTTTACATATCAAGTTACAGGAGAGGAGAATGCAACCGAACTCTTTTTACTAGTAATAAAAGATATTAATTGAGAAGGTTGAAAGAACATAAAAGAATTGCCTTGAAACTTGATCAAACACTTACACGGGAACTTCAACAGAAATAATCCTCCCATCTCCAACACTTGTGGCTTTAACAACAAGAATTATTGACGCCGTTTCTGCGTCGATCTTAAAAGATCAGGAAATATCTGAACTTTAAGACCAAAGAAAGTTTCAATTCGATGAGAGAAGTATTTTTTAAAGACCCATTCTCTGTCTGATTGAAGCAGGAAAACAACTATCAGCGTAGATGGTATAGCTGCATTTTCTTCCGATTGTTCAAGCAATTCTGAAATATTCATAGTTGGTGTTTCTTTAGGCACCAGTATCTGAAAGTTATCTGCATCACACTCAATACTTTTCTTTGGAATGTAAAAAACTTTAGATATAATAGGAAGAGTCTCTTCAGTAATTTTTAAATTTTCCATCATATACTTCCTCCATAAATCCTTAGCAGCCATATATGACAATTTTGGAAAATTAATACATCTCAAGTGTCTAGCTCGCATCTGATTATCCAAATTTTCCACTTTCTGATGAAGAATTTGATTCTCTTTAATTAATTAAATCACTTTGAAGATTATTCAGACTTTCCATTTTAACATCTACAGATTGTATCTTTTTCGTTTTTTCCAAAAGATTTTTTTCAACAGTCAGCATCTTTATTTCTAAATTTTCCACAGATTTTGCAGTAGAAAATATCTGGCATTGAATATTACTATTAGTTTCTTTTATTGCTTCCCATATAGTCTGTAAGGTAAAAGTTTGTGGTCTTACCAGTTCGCAAAATGGAACCGGACCTTCGATAACTCCACCAACACTACCAGATTTCTCTTCTCTCAAATTTTTCCGAAGCAGTTCTGGCGTCTCCCCTCTCGTCGCTTGTTGATCCGCTTCAAGTGTTTCTCCCATCACCGAACCCGGATGTAATATCGTGGAGAGACTTCCCTCTGACAACGTGGGCTCTAGAGAGGCTTCCCCTGAGGCACCCATTTGTTGTACCCTAGGTTCCTCTCGCTGTTGCTTGGCGTGTCTCTGCGCAGGCTTTTCGGGTGGGCGTCTATCCTCCGGCGAGAATACCAACGAATGCTCAGGGCTGCTCACGGACTCATCTTACCTCCGACTTGCAGCCAGCGAGCTCCTGCCTGGAGTCTCAACTCCCCGGCGTACGTGGGTGTCCATTGGTCCCAAAACCGCTTGGGTCGAGGGGGGCTCTAGAGCTGGCCGCTCCCTCGCTCTCTTCTTGTGGCCAGTATGCGGCATCAGACTACGGTAAGGCAATTTGGAGAGAGAGACGCTCACACACGTCTTACCTCTCCGCCATCTTGTATCTCTCTGGCTCATATTCCTTCTTTTATTGATAAATTAACAATGTCTCTTACTAACGGTGCGATGATGTCCGCGACTAGTTTGAGGGAGGAAACTTGAATAGCATCCAACGGATGTTTCACAGGGTTTAACTTCTTGATGAGGGCTGCAATTTCTAAAGTAGAGGTTGGTTCAAAGGTACTCCAATGTATGCCTGCTTTAATGAGCATCCTAACAGCTTGTGTAGAGTTGTAATTATTGTTAGAATTTAAGGTATTGATTTTCTGTTTAAAAAATTTTCTGTTTAAAAAATTGAGCGATCTCATTACATTTCTGTTCTGGCAACTCCTGATCTACTGTTGATGGATTTTTAGTTAAATTTTTTAGAATAGAAAAAACGTATTCTGGGTTTATATAAAGATTTGCTCCATTTTCTTTTTAAAAAATTCTTTTTTTGCGTATTCAATATTTTTTTTGTAATGATGTAAGGATGCTCTAAAAACTCCTAGCAATTGTATTGTTTTTGTCCTTCTCCATTTTAACTCAAGTCTTTTAAAATTTTGTTTTTGCCTTTTTAGTTCTGAATTGTACCATGGGTTCATGTTTCGTTTTGGGTTAATTTTTATATTTCTAATTGGGCAGATTTTATTGGCTATTTTTGTACATTCAAGTAGCCAAGCAGATGTTACATCAATAGTCGTATCATTTTTATTCTTAATCTTTAATGGATTGGAATTCCTTAGTTAAATCATCCACTTTCAGTTGAGATTGGAAATTAATAAAGCTAGAGTTTGTGTCCAGTATTCTATGATGAAAGTTGAATTTGACCTCAGAATAAATTAAAAAATGGTCGGACCAGGGTACAGGGGTTGAGCTAATAGCAACATTTTTACAAAGATTATGATTCAGAAAAATCAGATCAAGTGCATGATTAGCTTTATGTGTGGAATCGTTAGAAATAAGATTATAGCCAAGAGCAGCTAAGGTATCTACTAACATAGAACATGTGGTAACTAAAGGAATGTCATCCAAATGCAAATTGAAGTCGCCTAATATTACTGAGGGTTTGTTGGGATTTAAATAAATAGTAAAAAAAAACTTAATTAAAGGTGAAATATTATGCTCTAAAAGAGAAGGGGGACAATATAATAAACAAAGTTGTATTTGCTCAGATTCAAAAAGTGCAACTTCATATGATTAGCGGAGTTCTGTTGGGACAATTTTCATACTAAATTGTTTCTTTATTATTAACATTATCCCACCACCCTTTCGATGTAACCTCGGTATGGAAAATATATTTTGAATTAACTAATTGATTGGGTATTACATTGTCAGTAGTTTTTAGCCAGGTTTCAGTCACTGCTAAAAAAAAATCCGGTTTTTTTGTCGTTCAGTAAGTCTGTAATTAATGCAGGTTTTTTTGCTTATGGCTTGGATATTAATTAGAAAAAAAAAGTTAAATAGACAATTTGAAATAGAAATATTTTTCCTACAAGGAATGTTGACCAATGAACGATGTGGATATTTTATTTTTTTAATTTTTTGTTGTTTTTGCAGTATTACAAAAGAAAGGTTTACTGTATTTACCCTGATTGATATTAACCGGAATCTTCTGAAGCATGCTAATGCTGATAATTACTTTCTGGTGTAATCGTTGACAAAAATTTTCGCTGTTAACGTCTTTGTTTTTTATCGCCTTTGTCCCTTTGCCTCGCTCCTTCGGCGCGCAACGCCTAGTCCCAGGTCCCGGCACTTTATGGCACCCCCCCGGGCTATGGATGATGATGCCCGTGGGCGGAGCTAGAATCAGGGGGGGAGCAAGTGCTTAAACTAACCGGGGCTTTGGTGGAGCAGGTGTACCGGCAGGTCCCTGAAGCTTGGTCTTTTACTCCTCTGAAATTTGAGGCAAAAGCAGGACAGCAAGAAACGGCAGGGTTTGGCTGGGTGCTTCAGTGTCTAGTCCCGGTTCCCGGCACTTTATGGCCCCCCCCCCAGGCTCTGGATGATGACGCCCATGGGCCTTTGACAATAGGGCCCATATACAAGTCCAGAGGAAGGGAGGATGGAACTCTGGCAGGGACCTCCAGCTTGCAGCCCCCCCCCCCCACCCCCCGCTAGATTGGATAAGAAGGTTGGTGCCTTGGCCTGGATGGAACTCGGGACTATGGCAGGTAGTCTCGCTCTCGTTTACTGTGCTGCTTTGGCCTGCTGCACCCATGTGTGTTGGACATCCAACCGGGGGTGACTGGTATTTGTGGTTCCAGCCAAGGTGGACCGTCTGCATGGTCTGGGGGACTCAGACCTCTTCATACCCAGAGCAAGGGCATGGAGAGGGGTTTCTTCCAGGTAGTCCTCGAGGGGGGACAGTCAGCCGTCTCTTCACAGAGACCATGCACCGAGACATAAAAAGGTCTCGATAGAATAGTGTCAGCATCAAGAGGCCACAAGCGTACCCTCTCGCTTGGGTAAAAAGCTGCCAACCATACTGCATCTCGCTCACCTGGTTGAAAAAGAAAATGGCCAGGGGTCACTACAGGGGAGGGGGGTCTGCATACATAAAACTCTGCAGGATCTGTATGCGGAAGTTGTATACCTGACTTTTCAGGCACATTAGACCTTGTCTGTCCTGTTCCAAATGAAGGACTAACTCATGCACAGAGACCCAGTGCATCTTGCCAGCCCAGAAATCCAGCAGCTTCCTCTGGGTCTGGACAAGAAACTCCACGGGGGGCTTAGGGTGGTCAGATTGTTGCACAGCATGCTGGAGACAGCTGGTTTACTGCCAAGACTCTCCTGTGGTAAGACACCAGCCATAGCAGCTCGTCCTTGACCTCAGGCAAGCGTCTATCTTATCTTCTAGCTCTTGCCAGTTGACCGAGGCCGCAGTCTTCTCTGCAGAAAGGTGGATGCCCAGATATTTCAAGGTCTCCCAGCTCCTGGAAAAAGTACTAAACTCGCTCTGGAGCGCATCCATACACTGCGGTCCCCTCACAAGTCCTGAGCATTTGATCCAGTTGATCTTAGCGGAGGATGCAGGTGAATAAACCTGGCAGGCTTGCACCCTCTCCAGATGTAAGTGAATCTTGGATCATGAGAAGCATGTCATCAGCATATGTGGATAAGGTAACACTAAGTCCGGGATCTTGCAGCTTGAGGCCAGTGAGCTTCCTGTGCAGGAGACAGAGGAAGGGTTCAGTGACCAATGCATACAGTTGCCCGAACAAGGGGCCTTGTTAGGGACCAGTTAACCTACACCAGGCACTCAGTGAATGAGTACAGGAGGCAGAGAAGACCCAAAAATCAGGGGCCAAACCTGAACACCTGCAGAGTCTGTATGAGATAAGTGATACACTCTGTCGAACGCCTTCTCCTTTTGTCAAGAGACAAAAAAAGCCACTGACAGGGACTTCCTATGACAAAAATGAATCAGGTCCCGGACTAAAAAGATGTTATCAAAGATCAAGCGGCTTGGGATTGTTCCGGGTGGATCACCTGCTTGAGCTCGGGACTGAGCTGCAGTGAGATCACCTTGGCTATGATCTTGTAATCCATGCACAATAACAAGACCATGTACCAGTTCCACAAGTCACGTGGATTCCCTTTTTTGGGGAGCAGTGTCAATACTGCGTGTTGACACAACAGCAATAACTCTCCTGTCTCCAGGGCTTCCTCTAGGATGCACAGAAGATCATGTCCCAGCAGATCAAAAAAATGGAAGAAAAATTCTACCATCAGGCTGTCGATGCCTGGTGTTTTGTTGTAGGGCATCCAGTTTTAGGTCTTAGAAAGCTCTGCCATACTCAAGGGCTTATCTAGCTTGTTTCTGCTGCTCTAACATTCACTGGGAAGCCCCTTCCACAAGGTCCTGCAGGCTTTGAGGCCGACTGGGTCCGGAGAGAAGAGTGTTGAGTAAAAGTCCCTGATTGTCGCCCGAATCTTCTCTGGTCCCGTGAAAGGGACCCCATTGGCAGCCACCAAAGTGGGGATTTGCTTCTGGGCACCCCTCCTCTTCTCCAGACCATTGAAGCGCGAGCTGCAATCCATCTCCCAAAGGAACTGTATTCGCAGCATCATAGAGGCCCCCCCAACCTTGCTGCTCCTCGAGGTGATGGAGGGTGCACCTCTTCTCCATGTACTCATTTCGCAGAGTCTGATCCGTAACATCAGAAAGTTCTGCTTCTAGTTCCAACACCTCCTCCTCTGGGTGCTTAATCTCTTGGCTTTGCTCCCTAACACCCCTGGAATGACCATTTGAGGTGGACTTTCCCCATGTCCCATCACTGGCTTCATGAGGCAAAGTCCACCCCAAAGATTCCACCATGAGACCCTCCTCCAATAAGGTGTTGCTCGATGCCTGGCTAAGTTGAGCTTCAACTTTACGGACACCAGATGGTTATCCGAGAAGGCTGCTACCTCAGTGGCACTCGAAAGGGCCCGTGATTTTAAGAAGCTCATGACGTAGAGCTGGTCAGTCCAAGAGGAGATGATTCCTCCATCCAGCATTTAGACATAGGTACCGGAGGTGGACTAAGCTGGGTGATGTAGTCGCTAGACATCAGCCAGGGAGTGTTATGGTTTTGAGATGTTAGAGTGGATTCTTGGGTACTGCGGCGATGGCCATTCCCACGGGGAGGAGCCCCATGAGGAACCGCAGTACTAGACTAGACTCTATACATGCAGACACAGAGAATTGGTATTTATTATACAGCTTGGTGGTACTGCAAAGAGGTGACAGCGGTGAGTTAACCCAGTAGAAGTAGTCCAGGGGTCCTCAGCAGAGAAGGCCAGTCCTACACTTTTTTTTTTTAATATACTGACATTCGATCTCAATTGAGATATCACACCAGTTTACGTTCAGGTACTGTAGGTATTTCTCTATCCAAAAAGCAAAGCGGAAGCCGATCCAGTTGGCTGTATAGCAGTAAAAACAAAGAGAATTGGTATTTAAATAAATAAAGGGCGTTTCCATCTACCGATTCTCTTTGTTTTTACTGGTATTTCTCTATCCCCAGAAGGCTTACAATCTAAGTTTTTGTACCTGAGGCAATGGAGGGCAAAGTGACTTGCCCAAGGTCACAAGGAGCGACAGCAGGACTTGAACCCTGGTCTTCTGGTTCATAGTCCACTGCTCTAACCACTAGGCTATTCCTCCTCCCTTGAGTAGATGGTTGGCAGCGCAGGGTAGTGGAGGAAGCCCCGGATGCAGACTCCCAGCGCTGAGTTGTAGATGAGACAGCCTGACAAGGTTAGATTACTCACTGAAGTAGATAGCTGTATTGTTGGATATCCTGGCAGGCAGAAGTAGCTTGTATTGTAGGCACCAAGGCAGGGAGAGCAGGCCCTCGAGGAGCGAGTACCCGGTATCCCAGATAGGTACCTGAAAAAAAGCATATGGGTCCCCGAGGAGCGGGTACCCAGGTTAGAGTTGAATGACCCCAAAGGGCAGAGAGAGCTTCCAGCGGCAGCAAGGAAGCGGCAGAGCAGCTTAGACCAGATCATTCCAATCCTTGCTAACTCAGTTTGTTAGCAAACGAATGGCAGGCTAAATACCTGGATGGCGAGACGTCACTCCAGGGGGACGCCCCCGAGGTTCCCGCCATGACGTGGATAAAGACATGGGTGGCGTGCGCGCGCACACCCTAGGAAGCCTGCAGGAGAAACATGGCGAACACCGTCACTGTTGCCATTCTGGGGATGCTGGAGAGAGCGGCATGAAGACACGGCAGCAGCCATCTTCCCAAGGCTTGAGGGAGAGAGAAGGAAGAAAGGTGAGGCGCAGAGGTCGAAGCCGTCTGAGACCGGACGCAACAGTACCCCATTCAAAGGGCCCCCTCCAGACCCCTTACCTGGTCTTGGTTTTTGAGGATGCGATCGATGCAATTGATGAAGCATCTCTTTGTCCATGAAATTAGCCAAAGGTTCCCAAGAGTTTTCTTCTAGTCCGTATCCCTCCCATGACAGGAGGTATTCCCAAACTCTGCCTCTTTCTTACAGCAAGGATGGCATCAACCTTGTATTCGATGTCTTCTTCTGCATCAACAGCTGTCTTAGTGGAAAACTCACTAAGAACAAGTGGTTTCAGCAGCGAAACATGGAAAGCATTATGAATCTTCATAGCTGGAGGAAGTTTCAGACTGTAGGTGAGTGAGCCCAATCGTCGGAGAATAGGAAAGAGTCCGACAAAGCGTGGAGCAAATCGAGCAGATGGCAGCTTAAGTCTCAGATGCTTGGTAGACAGCCAGACTTTACCACCAGGCTGGAATTCAGGAGCCTTGCTACGGTGAATGTCCTAGCCTTTCTTTGCTCTTTTTCCTGCTTTTTAGAGCATCTCTTTAGTCTTTCTCCAGAGCTGCTGTATATCTTTGGCAGTAGATTGAGCTGCTGGGGATGACACTGAAAGTGGAAGTGGTAAAGGTTGTCGTCCATAGACCACTTCAAATAGTGTAGATCCAGTAGATGATGCTGGATGGGAATTGATGGCAAATTCAGCCCAGGGCAACAGTTCAGCTCAGTCATTCTGCCGTGAACTGACATAGGCGCAGAGGAACTGCTTGAAGGTTCTATTCATTCTCTGTTTGGCCATTTGACTGAGGATGGTAAGCAGAGGTGAAGTCAAGTGTGATGTCGAATTTCTTACACAAGGCTTTCCAGAATTTAACTGTAAATTGAGCTCCTCTGTCAGACACAATGTGTTTAGGCATGCCGTGTAGGCGAAAGATGTGACTGATGAATAGCTTAGCAAGTTCCATGGCTGAAGGCAAGCCAGGGAGAGCCACAAAGTGAGCCATCTCCGAAAATCGGTTCACTGTAACCCAAATGGTATTGTTACCTCCAGAAAGTGGCAAGTCCAACACAAAATCTGTTGCTCGTCTGGTACTGGCAAAAGTTGAAGCAGGCCCCAAGGACGTCCAGGCGGAGGTTTCTGTCTGGCACAATTGGAACAGGAAGCTACGTATGCAAGAGTATCTTCCTTAATGGTGGGTCACCAATAGTACTTTTGTAGATTAGCCAGTGTCCTTCGTTGACCAGGATGTCCGGCCAGTTTTGAATCGTGAGCCCACGCTAGCAGTTTCTTTCTTAGGTTGCAGAGTACAATGGTCTGGCCCAGGGGTTTCGGATGAGTAGCTGTCAGAATAACTCTCTTCGGGTCGATGATAGGCTGGGGTTCATCAGAAACGTCTTCAGAGAGAAAAGAGCAAGATAATGCGTCTGCTCTGACGTTCTTATCACCAGGGCGATATTTCAGCACAAAGTCAAATCTGTTGAAGAACAGGGACCACCTCACCTGTCTATAGTTACGGCATTGAGCATGATGGAGGTACTCCAGATTTTGCGATCAGTGTAAACAGTGATCTGATGTTGTGCACCTTCAAGCCAGGGGCGCCATTCTTCAAATGCCATTTTTATTGCCAGTAATTCTTTATCCCCAATGCCGTAGTTCTTCTTCGCTGGCGAAAAGCGTTGGGAAAAGAAAGAACCGGAGTGCAAGATATTCGAATCACTGTTCTAGTTCAGCACGGCCCCTACGTCTACATCAGAGGCATCGACTTCTACAATGAAGGGTCGTGTAGGGTCCAGATGGCGAAGAGAAGGCTGGCTTGAGAAGGCATATTTTAGCTTCTGAAATGCTGTCACAGCCTCCGTAGACCAAGTGGCAATGTTGGCTCCCTTCTTAGTCATCGCTGTTAATGGAACAGTCAATGAAAAGTAATCTTTGATGAAGGTCCTGTAGTAGTTGGTAAATCCCAAAAATCGTCTTAGATTTTTTAGGCCAGTGGGTTGTGTCCATTTTTGAATACTCTCAAGCTTTTGAGGATCCATCTGGAAACCTTTGTTTGAGACAATGTACCCTAAGAAGGGCACGGATTCCTTGTGGAATTCGCGTTTAGTCAGCTTGGCATACAAGCGGTTCTTGCGAAATCTCTGCAGAACTCTTTTGACATCTTCCTGATGAGATTGCAGGTCCTGGGAAAATATCAAGATGTTGTCTAGGTAGACAACACATTGGTAGAGTATATCACACAGAATATCGTTCATCATGTTTTGGAAGACAGCCGGGGCGTTGCACAAGCCGAAGGGCATCACCAGGTATTCAAACTGCCCATCCCTGGTTTTGAAAGCCGTCTTCCATTCATCGCCAGAGCAGATGCGAACTAAATTATACGCTCCTTTGAGGTCAAGCTTGGAAAATATTTTGGCTCCCTGTAACCTGTCGAATAGCTCTGAGATGAGTGGTATGGGGTAGCGATCCTTTACGGTGATCTCATTCAGACCTCTGTAATCAATGTATGGATGTAATGTTCCGTCCTTCTTCCCCACGAAGAAGAAGTCTGTGCTGGCAGGAGACTTGGAAGGTCTTATGAAGCCTTTCTGGAGATTCTCCTAGATGTACTCTGACATCACTTTATATTCTACTACGGAGAGAGGGTAAACCCTTCCTTTGGGTGGTTCCGTATTAGGCTTCAAATTGATGGCGCAGTCGTATGAACTGTGTGGCGGCAATACATCAGCGGCTTCTTTGGAGAATACATCTTGGAAAGATGCATATTGAGGCGGCAACCCAGGCAACAACTGGGTAGTTGGCATGCAGGGTATTGGAGAGACATCCATCAAGCATTTGCCATGGCAATCTGGACCCCAATGTGAAAGCTCCAAAGTTGGCCCAGTTGAATTGTGGCATGTGTTTCTGCAGCCACGGTAGCCCAAGTACCAAAGGGTGCATGGCCTTCTCTAGCACAAAGAAGGAAATAGGCTCTGTATGAAGAGCATCGGTACATAAGCTCACTGGTTCTGTAAGCAGGGTTACTTCACCCGGTAAGGGCTCTCCATGAATAGAGGACAAAAGTGGCGGAGATGTCATGGTAGTGGTGGGGATCCGCAAATATTCCACTAGACATTTCAAAATGAAATTTCCCCCTGTCCCAGAATCCACTAAGGCAAGGGTCTGGTATTCTAGAGGTCCGCAGATTAAAGACACTGGTAGAGAGAGTGGAGGAGAGGGTGCAGTTAGACCTAAAAAGAGTCCTCCCACAGGACTTAGATCTGCCAGTTTCCCGGACATATAGGGCATGTTTGCACAGCATGGCCAGCTTGACCACAATACATGCATAGTCCCAACCTCTTTCGCGTTCATCTCTCTTTAGAAGTCAAATGACTGTGGCCCAATTGCATTGGTTCTTCTTTGCCAGCAACAGGACCTGAGGGTATAGGCCTGGGTACAGACTTGACTCGAGTGTCTCCCTGAAGTGGTCTCCTGGGACTCTTGGCCTCTTGAACCTTGTCACGAAGTCGGTGATCAATCCTTGTTGTCAACTTCATCAGTTCCGCTAAGGTTTTAGGCATCTCTCGAGCCGCCAGCTCATCTTTCAACCGGGAGTTCAGGCCTTCAAAGAAGAGGGTCTTCAGGCATCTGGGGTCCCAATGTAATTCAGAAGCCAACGTCTTGAATTCAATGGTGAAGTCTGGTAAAGGTTATTACCTTGTTTTAGATGAACCAAAGTTGATCCTGCTGTCAAATACCGGGCAGGGGTCAATGAACACTGATTTGAACAGTTCAAGAAATCCGGCAAGATCCTTCAGGATAGGGTCATTTCTCTCCCACAGCGGTGAGGCCCAAGCCAACGCTCTTCCATCCAGATAAGACAGTATATAGGTGGACTTGGCATATGCTGTAGGAAAATGGTTAGGTTGCAGAGAAAAGGCATGCGACTCTGATAAATCCTCTACATTTCCAAACTTCCCCCCAGAAGCGTGTTGGAGCAGATAGAGGCACTGTAGTCTTGACCGTCACTTCTGGTGGTGTAACTTCTTTACCTGCAGTAGTAGGAATATTCATCTGTGCATCAGTCTGGTTATCCAACGAATTCTGTTGTTTGGAGATTCACTGGGCCAAGCTTGGAATGGCCTGCAAGGCGGTGAGCTGAGCCGAATCCATGGAGTTAGCAATCTGTTATGGTTTTGAGGTGTTGGAGTGGATTCTTGGGTACTGCGGCGATGGCCACTCCCACAAGGAGGAACCCCGTGAGGAACCACAGTACTAGGCTAGACTTTATACACGCAGACACAGAGAATTTGTATTTATTATACAGTTTGGTGGTACTGCCAGGAGGTGGCAGCGGTGAGTTAACCCAGTAGAAGTAGTCCAGGGGTCCTCAGCAGAGGAGGCCAGTCCCACACTTGAGTAGATGGTAGGCAGCACAGGGTAGTAGAGGAAGTCCCGGATGCAGACTCCCAGTGCTGAGCTGTAGGTGAGACAGACTGACAAGGTTAGATTATTCACTGAAGTAGATAGCAGGCAGAAGTAGTTTGTATTGTAGGCATCAAGGCAGGGGAGAGCAGGCCCTCGAGGAGCGAGTACCCGGTATCCCAGATAGGTACCTGAAAGAAAGCATAAGGGCCCCCAAGGAGCGGGTACCCAGGTTAGAGTTGAATGACCCCGAAGGGCAGAGAGAGCTTCCAGCGGCAGCAAGGAAGCGGCAGAGCAGCTTAGACTGGAGCATTCCAATCCTTGCTAACTCGGTTTGTTAGCAAACGAAGGGCAGGCTAAATACCCGGATGGCGAGATGTCACTCGAGGGGGACGCCCCCAAGATTCCCGCCATGACGTGGATAAAGACGTGGGTGGCGTGCACATGTGCACTCTAGGAGGCCCTCAGGAGCAACATGGCGAACACCGTCGCCGTTGCCGTTCCGGGGACGACGGAGAGAGCGGCGTGAAGACGCAGTAGCAGCCATTTTCCCAAGGCTTGAGGAGAGAGAAGTCTGAGATCGGACGCAACAGGGAGAAGCAGGTGATTGTCTCCTCCAAGCATGCAGCAGAGGCTGCGTATCTCTCTCGGCACTATGGTCGAGATCTTTGAGGGGGCAATTGAAGTCACCCCCAAGCACCACCTCCTCTGTCGTATTCAAGGTTTGCAATAGGACTGACAAGCGGCGAAAGAATACCAGCCTGGCGGGACCATTGGTTGAGGCGTACACATTGATAAAATGGATCATGCAATCTTTCACCCGGATCCACAAGTGTATTATCCAGACCGGCATGATAGATTGGACTTCGCCTGCAGGGAGTCCACGAGCAAGATAGCCACTCCGCTGGCACATCCGGAGTGGCTGAAGGAATGCCCTGTCGCACCACTCCAGGAGCTAGTTAGGTTCGCTCTCCAGAGTTGAGTGAGTCTCCTGCAGGAGTTTTATGGTGTATTCCCCCCCCCCCCCCAAAGAAAGGAGATCACCCAGCTCTTGTGGAGACTGTCCCTGCAACCATTAGTGTTAAAGGTGCTGATAGTCAGAGCCATCCTCTGTCAGGAGTTTGTTATTGCAGTGCTGGTAAGTCTCAAGGGAAAACCACCGGTTGCAATTAGAAATTTTGGGCTCTCTTAATGTCCCTAGAGCCCACCGGTCTGCTCTTTTTGAGATGGTCCACTATGACCTTCGCAGCGAAGCCGGTTCATGTCTGGCCATCTCTCAAGAGCTTTGTCTATTCTTGCTTTTTCTGGTGTGCTCTCGTAGAAAACAGTCCACCTCGTGGAAGAGGATTAAACGGTATGATCTCTCTTTGCCCCTGGTCTTCTCTGGGCTGTCCAGAGCAGGGAGCTCTTCCTCAGAAGAGTATTGGGAGAGCCTATCCTCTTTGGGCTCTACAAGGTCTGTCTGTTACCTGCATTGATTTCTATGTGCCCTCCCGGTGACTCCTTGGATATTGTGTTGGAGGTCACCGGTGCCTGTTGGGAGAGGGTCTGGTGTCTGCCTCTGGGCTAGGTGTCTCATCCCCAGTCACTGCATCTCCCTTCTTCTCTCTCAACTGTTGGACCCCCTTCCCCCATGCTAGAGCCAGGGTTTCTGGGGTAAGCCCCAGAGTAGAGCCTGGTTCCCCACCTTTACCAGGTATTATCCCCGAGGGAGTCCCCTCCTCCTCCCTGGCTGCCACAATAAAGTCTTACGACGCAACCAGTGGTGGAGGGAGGAGAGGGGGAGGCTTAACCCCTGAGGATTGTTTTGGTGAAGGTTCAGCGTTTACTGCTCCTGAGTTATGTGTAATTGGAAGAGCCTTGAAGTCTATTTGTGGAGGTATCTTTTCTTCCAATCCCGAAAGCAGTGTCAATGGGGATAGCGGGATATCCCATTCTAAGTGCTGGTGGTCTCCACGGACGCAAGCCTCTCCAGCTGTGGAGCAGTGTGCTTGGGCCAGTCAGCGCAAGGTCTGTGGCGACCGAAGGAGAAGTTCTGCGTCACCCGTCAGGGTTTTCGGCATTCGGCTAAGTTTCTTTTCGAGGTCTGTTCCCCTCATGGTGGCTGTGCCGGCACCTTCCATCAATGCCCACTGCCATCGCTCCATGTTTTTCCCCATTTATTTTTCCCCGTCATGGCTGCATCTGGTTTCTGCCAATGTTCCCAGTGCCTGAGGACCTTTTGGGGGGCGCTACAAGAGAAAGTAATAACTGTATCAAAAAGTGTTTTATGATGACCTCCATTATTGTTTTGCCCTTGCTTTGCTGGAGGTGAAAAAATGGGGGTAGGTTCCTGTGTGTGGGGAGGCATGTGTAAGGGTGAGGGTTAGAAGACTTGTGGAGGAGGGGGTGAGGTTTTATGTATATGGTGGTGTTGATGTGTATGGGGGTGGTGGATTGCATGCGCACTTTTTCCTTCTTGCGCTCCGCATTCTCCTCCTACCCCTTTCTCCCACCTGTGTAGGAATGATGTATATGTGTTGTGAGGATGGAGTGTATGTTTTGTGGATGTGTAACTGGTATCAGGATGTGAGTAGTGTGTGTGTGTGTGTGCTGGTGGAGAACCCACTTCCCCTCCCTCTTCTCTGTGCAAATGTGGGGGATGCAAATGTATACTTTCTCACTTTACCACACTTAACATTGCCTCATGACTCCTTGTGTGTGTGTGTATGTGGCAGAGGGGGGAGAGTTTGCGTGTGTGTTTGTTGACGGGAGAGTGAGGGGAGATGTACTCTTTCCTTCATGCAATTTCCACAGAGACTCTCTCACTTTCTGTGTGTTGTGGCATGAGGGGGGGGGGGTGTTTTGGAGTTGGTGTGAGTGATCTGGGATAGAGGTGTATGCGTGCTGGGGATTGACTGGGAGATTGTGTATGGAGGGCTCTCTGGGAGTGGCAGGTTTAGTGATGTGTGGTGGGGAGTGGCTGGACTGTGGGGTGTATGTGTGGGAGGGTGTTGGAGTGGCTGTGAAGGGGGTGTGTGTGGGGTGTCAGTGTCGGGGAAAGACTGGAGGTAAGTGTGTTGGAGTGACGAGTGGGGTCATGCTTGCATGGGGGTGTTAGGAAAAGGTGTGTGGGGGGGGGTGTCAGAGTGGCTAGGGATGTGGTGATGTTAGGTAGTGATTGGAGGTGAGGGAGGTGTTTTGTCAGGGAGTGACTGGGTGTGTGTTGGGGGTGTGTATAGAGGGAGTCCTGGGAGTAGGGGTAGGGGGGTGAGGGGGTGGAGCGTGGTAAGTGACTAGCAGTTGGGGTGTGTAAGGAGATAGCTGAGGGCTATAGGCAGGGAACAATATTTCATATGTAAAACAACATACAAACATTGTGTTAAAACTGTACAACCCAAGCTGCTTGCTATAAAATAGATTTTTCAGCATAAATAATCTGTTTGGAAAGGCAAATAATCTGTTGGAAAGGCATTGCCTGTATGTGTCATCTGGTGTAGATGGGTTCATTACTAGCCAGATGGATTTGGGAAAGAAACAACTCATCTCTAAAAGTGAACAATAAGACATGAATCTACTCTTTAAGAGCTGCAATGAACTTTGTGACCCAATCTGTTAGGACAGGTTGCTGGGCTCAATGGATATTTGGTCTGACTCAGCATAACATATCTTATGTTTTTATGATTTAAAAAAAGAAAGGAAGGTAAAATGTAATTGAAGGAAGCTGCAAGTTTTAAAAATTGGAGTATGGCAGGAAAAATAAAAAAAATATAACAGTAATGTTCATGGGGAAATCTCTTACTCAAAATCTATATTTATTCACATTTTTATATTTGTTTAAAAAATGTGGAAACTGAACAGAAGAGCATAAAGAATAACTATTATAAATCTAAGGACTTTAAATTTAGCTAGCATCTATTCTGTTGTGGAGCTTACCTCCCAATAAATACATTTATTGCAGTTTGGCATACCTCTAATCTGAGCTGCCTCTCTCTAGCTGTTGGCCCCTGTGCTACTGCTCCTCCCTACAATCCTTTGCCTCTTGTACCGCAGTTGCCACTGCTGTTTTTCAGTCCCTGGGCTTAGTTTTCTCTGAGCTGCAAATGCTGGCCATTTCCTTGCTCTCAAGTTAATGTCTGAGCCTTTTACAGCTCTGATTTAAAGGGCTACTCCCAACAGCACTATTTCAGGTGGACGTCCTTTTTAGAGCATATGGAGCCTGAATTTTGCTAAGGAAAATTTTGAGTATTAAGGCTGAAACCGAAGAGTGGAGCATCTTGTTAATAATTTATGCATTTATTTATGAGCTTGTTTGCATCAATCTTGTTTGTATGAAAATCTTCACCCCAATGCTGAAGCACACAGCCTGGTATTTGATGTGATTTGTCCAGCATAGATAACTATTTGTTTTTAAACCATCGTTCCCTCTTACATGACAGTGTAATTCCTTGTCATTAGCAATGTATTCTGCTGGGAGACATGTGTGTGCTATGTTTTTGGAGATATATTGCCTTGCTAACTAGTTGCCTTTCCTGACAGCTATGTTTGATAGGGAGAACAAGGGTGGTGTGAACTTCAATGAGTTCTCTGGCGTCTGGAAGTACATCACAGATTGGCAGAACGTTTTCCGGACATATGACCGAGACAATTCTGGCATGATTGACAAGAATGAACTAAAACAAGCACTAACAGGTTTTGGTAATTTATTTTTCTTTAAAAGCCTTTATTATATTAATAAAATTAGAAGGTTTTTAAAATGATTTTTATTCACAAATGAACAATATAAATGTACATTCAGAAAATCCTGTTGATGGTATAAAAACACTGGTCAAATACAAAAGCAAAGTCCTCAATTGTGATGAGAACAAATTTGCAGTTTTAACATTTTACATCGCCCCACACCCTTATCTATCAAAGCAACCCTCCACATACATTTGCACCCCACATATCATAAAATAAGTTATTTACTCTGAGAAGCATATAGCAACAAGCCGTCTTTCATTTGGGAGTTAAGTCTTGGGAATGTCTGTATGGTTGGGTTTGACAGGTCTGATTTATAAAGCATCTCCCTACAGTAATCTCATCTTAAAGTAGGGCCCCATGTCATCACGAAAGCTCATGTAATACAACATCTAGAAAAGTATATTCAATTTACTAAGATTCCAGGAGCAATATTGCTGCTAGAACTCACTAGCAATTTTTGTGCAGGACTTTGACAGTACTGCAATCCGTGACTCCCTTTGAAAATTAGCAGCTGCAAAGTACATGCTCCTAAAAGTCAATGTACTATACATACGCTGTTTGCCGGAAGAGTGGGAGAAAGCATATATATGGGCAATTCTCAAAACATATGCACACTGTTATCTTCCCCAACATAAACACAGCCACAGGAACACCTCTTTTTATTGTAGCTGAAAGTACACACACTGTGGAACCTGTATGTGCTTTTTTTCCACATTTGAGGAGTGCAGCTTTGTCAGGCCATGTTACCTTTTTGAAAATTATCCTTCCCATGAGATTTTTGTATCCTTTATTTCAATAAATTAGAACAGAGCTATAAATCTGATAGAATATGATTACTTGGATGTAAATTTGGTTTTTAGGACTGTTAGCCATTTTTCTTGTTCTTCTCTTTAAGGCAGAATCATTACAAAAGGGTTAATTGCAATGAAAATGATATGGGATATCAGAGTTAGGAAGTACTGTTTAGCTCCTTGCTTCCTTTACTTGCTTTTCTCTGATCTCTTCCACGCATTGCATGTGAAGAGTGGTGATCCTCCACAATAGCATTTTTCAAATGGCACAGACAAGTGTAGGGCTTTCTCATCTTTCTCTAGGACACTGTGAGAAAGCTTCCAGTTCAGAGGGATACATTCTACTGAAAGTCAGTATGGTCTTGAACCAGTAGCACTTGCAGTCATTTTTCTCCAAATGACCTGGGATTTCTCCTGGTTTAGGATAATAAATGTGACTGGCTTAGGGCCCATCATTAAATACAGTTGGCTAGCCTCTCAGGATCTCTGAGAGTAGGTGTAGAGCATTTTGTTCTTTCTTCATTCTGTGTGTAGGTTAAAGAGGTTTGGATAACTCATGCAATAAAAGCATCACTGAAAACTTGAAAATCTCTGGTCATCAATTATATCATTATTGTTCTTTTTTGTTTCCCTATCCCAAGGCTATCGTCTTTCAGACCAGTTTTATGATGTCCTTGTCCGAAAGTTTGACAGACAAGGAAGAGCACAAATTGCCTTTGATGACTTTATTCAATGCTGCATTGTTTTGCAGGTGTGTGAGGATATATACTGTTTTCATACAGTTGTATTAGTCTTTTAATCAATATATATGAAATATAAGGGAAGCGATGAAACTGCAAGGTGAAAAATCCAGAGTGCTGTCGCTGCTGAATCCTGATTCCAGGTAGCAAAGTCAAGGTGATACTACCACACAGATAATGAGGAGGTTAATAAAAAACTGCAATGAAATAAGTTTCAAGGTTGGCCACCTCCAGTCCTCACTAGCCACAAACAGAACAGATTTTCAGGATATCCACGATGAATATTGCATGCACTGCCTCCATTGTATGCAAATATAATTTCATGGATATTCATCGTGGATATCCTGAAAACCTGGCTTGTTTGTGGCTCTCGAGGACTGGAATCGACCATAAACATGTGATGAAACAGTGACCAGAAAACAAGTAACTGAATAGCTTACAGATCAAAATGCTTATTTTTTACACAGACTTCTAGGACACATTTTAAAAGAAACAAAATCATATCAGATGTGGATGCACAATGGCAGGCTGATCTGGTCAACCTGTCTGCTTTGACCAGTTATAACAGCGACTACAAATACATATTGACGATGATAATTAGCTTGTCAAAAATTATTTATTTATTTATTTATTTATTTATTTAAAGAGTCTTCTATACCGATGTTAGTCGAAACATCACATCGGTTTACATCGAACAATAGCAACGGAAATTACAAAAAACAGGGGAAGGGTAGGGGGTACAAAGAACCAAAAGGAGAGTAATGAAGCATAGGGAACAATTAAACAAGTGAACTATAATGTCTTAAGAACAAAATCATAGTCTGGTTCAGATCGGTATTACATCACAACTCAATATTCGTCAAGGATTTTGGGGAAAGGCTTGTTTGAATAGCCAGGTTTTGAGTTGGGCTCTGAATTTGGTGATGCATGGTTCAAGTCTGAGGTGGGTCGGGAGTCAATTCCAGTGTACAGGTCCAGCAAAGGAGAGCGCCCGATCCCTTGTAGATGTGAGGTGTGCTTTCTTTAGGGAGGGCACATGGAGGTGACCCTTTGTTTGTGGTCCTTGTCGGTCAAGTCGAGCAGGCAAATTGGGAGGGGATCTACGAGCCAGTTGGAGTTATGTGAATATAAGGCTTTATGGATAATGGTCAGGGATTTATAGAGGATACGGGAGGGAATAAGGAGCCAATGTAGGTTCTTCAGGATCAGGGAGATGTGGTCATATTTGCGAGCGTTGGAGAGGGTTCTGGCTACAGCGTTCTGCAGCATTTGGAGGGGCTTTATGGAGGAGTAGGGTAGGCCAAGAAAGAGGGAATTACAGTAATCCATCTTGGATGCCAGTGTAGCCTGGACGACAGTACAGAAGTCACTGGCGTGAAGTAGAGGGTTTCAGGTTTTTTAAGACCTTAAGTTTGAAGAAACCCTCTTTGAGTATGGCACTGATATGTTTTTTGAAGTTCAGTTGTTAGTCGATTAGGACCCCCAGGTTCCTTGCACAGGGCTGTGCATGAGGAATCTTGTCAGCGGAGTCATTTGTGAGTGAGGGGTTAGTGGGGAGGTGTTGGATATGAGGAGGAGTTCAGTTTTGGAAGTGTTTAGAGCAAGATGGAGGCTGGTAAGTAAGGAGTTGATGGTGGCAAGATGGTTTCCCCAAGATTCAAGGGCATCGGATAGGGAGCCTTGAATGGGTATGATGATTTGCACATCAGCGTAGAGAGAGAATTTGAGGCCAAGTTCTGATAAAAACTTGCACAAGGGGGTGAGGTAAATGTTTAAAAGGGTAGAAGAGAGGGAGGAGCCTTGAGGGACTCCTTGGGCGAGGGTGTAGTGGGAGGACTCAGCATTGCCTATTTTCACAGTGAATCGCCTATTGTCGAGGTAGGATGAGAACCACTTAAGGGCTGTGCCGGAAAGGCCAATGTCGGTTAGGCGGGCAAGAAGGTGGGTGTGATTTATGGTATCGAAAGCTGCAGAAATGTCCAGTAGAGCAAGAATGTAGCTGTGACCTTGATCCATTCCCCTGAGGGGAAGGAAAGTAAGAGGGTCTCAGTGTTGAGATATTTATGGAAGCCAAACTTGGAGGGGTGAAGAAGGTTGTGGGTTTCAAGGAATTCTGTAAGTTGCGAGCTGACGACCTTCTCCATGACTTTTGAGATAAATGGGAGATTGGAGATAGGGCGAAGGTTGGCAGGGTCCTTGGGGTCTAGTAGGGTTTTTTGAGCAGTGGTTTGACCACGGCATGCTTGAGGGAGTCGGGAGCAATGCCTGAGGAGAGGGAGCAGTTGATAACATCAGCAATGGGTTTAGAGATGATGTCAGGTATGGAGAGGAGGGCTTTGGTAGGGATAGTATCTGAGGGATGAGTTGCAGGTTTCATCTTTTTAAGGATTGATGTGATTTCAGTGGATGAAAAGAGTTCAAGGTCGTTAAAGGAGGACAAGGGTGGGGCAGTGCCTGTGGCAACTGGGAGCGAAAGGGGTGTAGGGAGAAATTGGAGGAGGATGGTTGCCATTTTGTCGTGAAAATAGCGTCCCAGTTCTTCACATTTGCTGCTGGCTTCGCTGTCAGGAATAGGGGGGGATGTGTGTTTGGTAAGGGTAGAAACATAGGTGAAGAGGGCTTTGTGGTTATATTTGTAGTCGTGGATTCTTAGGTCGTAGAAGTCTTGTTTGGCTTTAAGGGTGGCTAGCCTGTAGAGATGTAGTGAGGATTTGAATATGGACGCTTTTTGCGGGGATGGGTCTTTAAGCCATGTACGTTCTTTTTGCCTGAGCTCATATTTCATTCGTTTGAGGTCTGGGGAGTACCATGGATTTTACTTTCTTGCAGATGGTTTAATTTCATGTGTGGTGATAGGGCACAGTTTGTTTGCGATATCTAAGGTGATGTGGCTCCAAGAGACTAGGGCTGTGTTCGGGGTTGAGCAGTCTAGTTTCAACGAAGAGCTAGCGAAGGCTGAAGTGAGGTCCTCACTAGGGCAGGATTTTCTGTAGATAATAGATGTGGTGGAAGGGGGTTGGATGATTTGGGTATCTTTATAGAGAAGGAGGATTTGACAATAGCGTGATCGGACCATTGGACGGGGGTACAGAGTGGCTTAGTGGATAGGCGAATGCTGGAGTTGACGAAGAGGAGGTCCAGGGTGTGCCCTGCTTTATGAGTGGGGGAGGCGATAACTTGGGTAAAGCCGATAGCTTCGAGTGAGCCGAGGATGGCTTCACAGGAGGAGGAGTGGGGGGTGGCATCTACATGGAGGTTGAAATCCCCCAGGATAATAGCAGGGGCATTGCTGTTGATGTTATTGGAGATGAATTCAATAAGGGGGGAGGGATTGTGTTCTAGAATGCTAGGGGGGTCATAAACTAGGCAGACCTGGAGATTCTGGGATTTGAACAGCCCAATCTCTAATTTGTGTGGTGTGATGATTTTTACGGGTTTGAAATTCATGTGCTTTTTGGCAGCTAAGAGGAGACCACCACCTTGTTTTTTGGGTCTAGGGATGGAGAAAAAGTCGTAGGTGTCAGAAGGGAGCTGATTGAGAAGGACAATATCTGAGTCCTTGAGCCAGTTTTCAGTGACAGCACATATTTCTGGCTTGTGGTCATCTAGTAGGTCAGACAGTATGACAGTTTTATTGGATAGGGACTGAGCATTTAGAAGCATGATGGAGAGGGTGGTGAGACCTAGGAGCTGAGTGAGTGGGGAGATGATGATAGGGAGGAGGAAGGATTTGCGCTGGGTGGGCTGGCTGGTTAATATGGGGTGATGTGTTCTGTGGGAGGGGTGATGGATGCGTGGGATGGGGAGGCTGGAATTGCCGGCCATGGTGGGGGGCTAAGGAGGTACGGGCAGTGCAGTAGGCGAGGGGCAGATGGCAGGAGGAAATAAGCAATGAAGGTGCGGTCACAAATAGTATATAGGCGTAATGCAATACAGGTAACAGTGAAATGAAAGTGGTTGAAGCATACACAGTGGTATCAGATGAATCAAGAACAGTTACAAATGGTACATACACTATCAGCAAGCTGCGAAAATAAGTCACCGGAGGCGTGTGATGTTTTTGCTGAAAGTAGGTGCTTGGGGGCAGGTAACCTTATCGGATGCCTGGATTCACAGAGCCGCTGGCAGACCGTGGGGCGTAGAGGAAGGATCAAGCAGCAGTCTGGTCCTGTGAAGCAGCGGTACAGCCGGAAGGGTGCTCAAAGGGTGCACTAAGGGGCGCACCAAGGGGCAGGCTCCTTGGTCGCGCTCCTTAGGTGCGCGGCGCCTGCGTTCGGGGCCTTGCCTTTAGGCCCGCGGGTGGCCGGATGCAGCGTCGGCGGTGACGTCGGAGGGGTGGGCGGACCTCACAAGGAGGGAGGGCCGGCTTCACTTGCCTGCTGGAGCGTCCCGGTAAGTTGAGGAGGCCGCTAGAAGCTAAAACGAATTCATGCACTTGCTATTTACAACAGATATCAGTAGATATCAGCTAATTCGCTATGTTCCTGCTAAAGGGGTTAAGGATTAAATTATTACCTTTACTTATGATAAGCTGCATTATGTCCCTGTGAACAAGCAGCACATTGACACCATAACATTGAAATAAAGATAGGCCAGAACCAACACATCTCATTTCGTTATGGTAAGGTGATCCTTAAGCTACACCTGCAACCCCAGAAAGATGTTTTTTAAAATGGTTGTGGTTAAAGAATATGGTGACCCCAGCGCATACAGAAATTATTAGCAGCAGAGGTTGGGCATGGCCTTTTGGGGTATTACGATGCTCCGGTCATGTTTGCTACGGGGATTGGCAGTGTGTTTCGTAGTCTTTTTAGAAAAGCAATACTGCTTTTGAGAAGGGTTTTTGAGATTATTAAAACTCATGTGAAAAGTGCAGCAAAAAACATCGCCAAAGATGTTATGGGCCGTGTCACAGCCACCGTTCTGAATAAAATGACTGACAACACTGCGCAGTCAGGGTCAGGATTAGTGGTGAGTAGAAGTGCTGTTAAAAGAACCTTTTAAAAGAAAGCATCCCAAATGTGCCAAGTCTCAGAAGCCTAACCTCAAGTCTATGAAGAGAAACCTCTCCACTGGGAGTGGAGAAACCGCTCCACTCTTGTATTTCAAGAGTCTGAAGAATGCTTGAAATCAGAATTGGATCTGTTTCAACTAGCCCCCACTCAAACCAGTGTCAAAAAAAATGTTTATATGGAAATTCCATTATCTGCCTTGTCAGAAACAGTCCCTTTAGATTTTTATGTAGCCACATATGGCAAGGATTAACTGGATTTAAACAACACATTGCTGTACCTGACCTGTAAAATTGTGAAACAAGATGAGGCAGATGTTGTCATGGGGCCCAAAGTAGCCTTATGGCCTCTATTTTTAGACAGCTGGATGTCACTCTCGGAAACCACTCAGTAGTCAGAGCAACAACTACCCTTACAAGAGCCCTCATAGAGTTGCTTCTCAATTAATGTGAAGGACCTATCAAAACACAGTTTAAAAGCAGTCTGTTTAATAAAGACACAGTCAGAAACCACGAAGTGAGAGAATTGGGGACCCGTAATGTCGGGTTTACCGAAAGAGCTTATTTTACAGCAGCTAGCCGTAAAGTAGAGCTACTGGGGCATTTACATAGTGATCTGTGTTTTCAAGAAAAGTTGCTCATCAATGGCGTGGATGTGAAAATTAAACTAATGTGGAACAAAGATATATTCTGTTTAATGATTGGCAATGCCAATGAGCACTACAAACTCATTTTATCCACAGCCCTCTTTGTAAGGAGAATGAAAGTGTCCCCAGGAGTGCATTTGGGGCATGCAGAAGCTCTACTGAAAGCTTATGCCAAATATTCTGTGGACTGTGTAGGACTGAAAGTCTTTAGCAAACTTACCGGAGCCCGTATGTCTAACCAGAAAAATATCTTTTTGGGTCAGTTACTTATCGTATTGGGGTTTGTGGAACGACTCTTTCAGTGGTAATTACATTAAAAGCCCCTTCAATTTTAAACATTACGATATTAATTTTCCTGGACTGTATGTGGATGGTGAACAAGTTCCCAGGAAGTCTCTCCAACCAAATTTCTAGAATGGATGCTGTCTCAGGGAATACATGCAGCTGGTTCAAGCAACGGGTAAACATTTGAAAGACAGTTATTGATTGATTGTCATTTCAAAGGCTATACCTTACTGCCCTTTGATCTATCACCTGACCAGGAAAGAAGGACCATTGCTTGATTAAAATTGGTAATCTGTGGGCTGAAATCTGTTCCCTGTACGTACCCGGATCAGTCCAGACACCTGGGTTGTGACTCCGCACCAGCAGGTGGAGACAGAGCAAAACTTGTGAGGCTTCCCTACATATAGTAAGGTGCCACCCACAGCCCCTCAGTCTTACTCTGTCTCCAGCAGGTGGTGCAGGGTCACTCACAGCCTCTGGGATCCCTGGGGGTTTTTGTACAGATAGTCAGGGATTAGTTGTTTGGAGTTGTTGCTAGAATTTACAAAAAAAAATAAAAAAAGAAGAAAAAGAAGAGAAGATTTCAAAGAAGAAAGGCAGCAGTCTCCCTCATCCGGTCGCCTCCCAGGGGGTTGAGAGGTTCTGAGGGGACCATCCCCCCCTGGTTGAGGCCGCTGCTGAGGGTCGAGGGCCCAGCCGGTAACAGGCAGCAGCGTCGGGGGTGACACCGGGGAGCCCGGTTCACTCACCCCTGCGGGAGCAGCGATCCAGGACCAGGAACAGCGCAAGTAAAAAAAAAAAAACAAAAAAAAAACAAAGAAGGTGCACTGTTTATTTTTTCTGAGCCGGCTCTCCGTTGTACATGTGCCGCCGTTTCGTCTGTGAATTTTATTTTTTCTCGCTGTTTTGTGGGCTGCCGCGGTCGGGACACGTTCGGGGATGCTGAGGGGTGCCTCTTACCGCGCATGCGGTTCCGTGCTCTTCTTGTGTTCCCGGGGCGAGGGGTCGTCCGGGGTCGGTCGGGGGGCCCGATTCCGGCCGGCGCGATCGCCGCCGCGAGAAAGTCAGAGGCAAGAAGGGATGGCTGTCCCGTTCCCGCTCAGCGCGGGAACGGCGGCCATTTTGGAGACAGTGCAGGAAGCCACGCGGAGGGCTGCCAGTAATGGCGCCCAGCCTCCTGCACTTTCTCCGCAGCAACGCCCGCCCGGGGGAAGCCCTCCGGGGGGGGGGCGCGTCTCCTGATGGGGAGAGCGCGGGAATGACGTCATCGGGGTCAGCGGCGTCTTTTTCGGAGGTTTTTGCGCTCCTCTTGTGCAAAGTCCTAAAATGTAAAACGGCCAGGAAAAAAAAAAAAAAAAAAGAATAAATAAATAAATAAGGCAGTGGGGAGTTCGGCGCATAGGCTGGCTTCCCGGAAGAGGAAAGCGGCGGATGGGCCCAGATGAGCCTCGGAGCCTCCGACAGGGAAGCGCCCGGTGAGGGGCGTCCCTCAGGACACGGAGAGTGAGTCCACGGGCTCGGAGGACGAGGACCAGCTTCCTGAGCCCCTGGGGGGGTCGGGGGACCCGGATGCCGCGGGCCAGAAGCCACCAGCTGCCGGTAGGGGGACACCGGCAGGTGACGGAGATAATCTGAAGGTCGTCCGGTTGTTTCAGAAGGAGGAGCTGGCCCCTCTTATTCCAGCCATCCTGCAGGAGCTGGGGATAGAGGCTCCGCCGGTGGAGACCAGGCAGGGAGCCAATATGGACCCGGTGCTGTTGGGCCTTTCAGGGCCGGCAGCAGCGTTTCCCTTCCATTTTTCGGCGTCGGACATCCTCTTCAGGGAGTGGGATACTCCGGAATTGGGCCTGACGGTGAGTAAGGCCAGGGGCAAGTTATACCCGCTCCCAGAGGACACGCTGGAGCTTCTCCGTCTCCCCAAGGTGGACGCGGCGGTCTCCACAGTGACGAAGAGGTTGACGATCCCAGTCACAGGCGCCACGGCCCTTCGGGATATCCAGGATTGAAAGCTGGAGATGCAGCTCAAGAAGGTGTTGGAGGTTTCCGCACTGGGCGTACGTGCAGCGATCTGTACTAATTGCCCTGCGGGCCGTTCTACGCTGGGCACAGGTGCTTCAGGCTCATGTCGGTTTTTCGGCAGAGGAATCAGCGCAGGCGGATCAGCTGGAAGCGGTCCTTGCCTATGGAGCTGATGCGTTGCATGCTCTGCTGCGCACTTCGGCCAGGGCCATGGTCTCTGCGGTGTCTGCTCGCCGCCTCCTCTGGCTGCGGAACTGGCCGGCGGAGGGCTCGTCCAAGGCTCACCTTGGTGCGCTTCCCTTTAAAGGAAGGTTGCTGTTTGGCAAGCAGTTGGATGACCTGATGCAGTCCATCGGTGAGAACAAGGCTTTCGACTCCCGGAGGACAGGCCTAGGGCCCCATCGTCTTTTTTTCCACTCTGTCTCGCGAACACAGAGATCGTCTGGTTCCTCCTACCGGCCTGCCCCCTCCGCCAGGGCTGCCTCCTGGACCCCGTCGTTTCGAGGGAAACGCTTTGGGAGGCAGAGTGGATCCGCGGCGGGGGCGGGGGGGCCAAGGGCTCACAATGAAACGAGGTCGGTCCATTCCTCGGAGCCGCGACTAGCGGGCGTGCCAAACGTGGGAGCACGATTAACATTGTTCGCCGAGGAGTGGACCAAGATAATGTCAGACCAATGGGTCCTCACGTGATAAGACACGGTTTCAGTTTCGATTTGGCAAGAGTTCCAGTCGACAAGTTTCTGGTGTCCCCGTGCAAGGGGATGTTCAAGCGTGCAGCGGTGAGGGACACGGTACGGCGGCTGGAGGCCCTGGGGGCCATATGTCCCGTGCCTCCAAGACAACAGCGGCAGGGTCGGTACTCCATTTACTTCATCGTCCCAAAGAAGAAGGGCACGTTCCGTCCAATTCTGGACTTGAAAGGCGTAAACAGGTGCCTTCGCATTCCCCGGTTCAAAATGGAGACGATCCGGTCGGTGATGGCCGCGGTGTGACCAGGCGAGTTCCTCGCGTCATTAGATCTCACCGAGGCATATCTGCACATAGGCATTCAGCCTGCTTATCAGAAGTTCCTCAGATTTTGCGTGCTAGGCAGGCACTACCAATTCCAAGCTCTTCCATTCGGTCTGCCCACCGCTCCCCGGACGTTTACCAAGGGGATGGTGGTGGTGGCGGCCCAGCTCCGGAGGGAGGGGTTGCTGGTGCACCCCTACTTGGACGATTGGCTCATTCGTGCGAAGTCCGCAATACAATGTCAACAGGCAGTCGACAGAGTCCTGCAGCTCTTGCGCTCCCTCGGATGGGAGGTCAATCTGGCCACGAGTCGCTTGGTTCCTTCTCAGGCCTTGGCGTATCTGGGGGCGCTGTTCGACACGAAACGCGGCAAAGTCTATCTCTCCGAGGAGAGAGTCTGCAAGCGGAAGGGCCAGGTGCGGCGTTTACTGGCCCTCCGTATGCTTTTGGTGCGCGATTACCTGTTGGTACTGGGCTCTATGGCATCGACTCTGCCGTTGGTCCCCTGGGCGTTTGCGCATCTACGTCCTTTACAATCGGCGTTACTATCCCGCTGGAAGCCGGTGTCAGAGGAGTTCCAGCTTCCGCTTCCGCTTCCGGACATCGCGAGGGATAGCCTTCGCTGGTGGTTACATCCAGACCATCTCCGGTGTGGAGTTTTCGCTGCTCATGCCCAAGTGGACAGTGGTCACGACGGATGCAAGTCTCTCCGGCTGGGGAGCGGTCTGTCTGGGGCACTCGGTGCAGGGACTGTGGTCCAGGGAGCAGTCACGATGGTCCATCAATCGTCTGAAAACCAGGGCGGTAGTGCTGGCACTCCACGCTTTCCTTCCGCTGAACTGGTCGGAGCGGCATCTCCGCAACATTACGGCGTCGCACATCGCCGGAGTGGACAACGTCCACACAGACTTCCTCAGTCGCCATCATCTGGATCCAGGAGAATGGGAATTGCCGGAGGAAGCATACCAACTCATCTGCAGGACATGGGGATAGCCCCACATGGATCTGATGGCTACCGCGCAGAATACGAAGGCTCCACGGTTTTACAGCCGGAGGCAAGAACGAGGAGCCGTAGGGGTCGATGCGTTGGTGCTTCCGTGGCCAACAGACGTGGGGCTGTATGTGTTTCCTCCGTGGCCACTGATCAGCAGGGTCCTTCGTCGGATCGAGTTACATCCGACGGCCGTCATTCTGGTGGCGCCAGAGTGGCCGCGGAGACCCTGGTTTGCGGATCTACTGCTCCTGGCGGACGGTCCGCCTCTCCGATTTCGGGGGTCCGTGGCGCTCCTCCATCAAGGCCCCGTTTGTTTGGAGGAGGCGGATCACTTCTGTCTCGCGGCATGGCGTTTGAGAGGCGGCGTTTATTGAGAAAGGGCTACTCTGATGCGGTGGTGGCTACCTTGTGGAGATACAGGAAGCAGTCGACGTACTTGACCTATGTGCGCGTGTGGACAGTTTTTGAGAACTGGTGTCGGGATCGCATGGTGGATACTATGGTAGCTCCCGCCTCGGAAGTCCTTGCTTTTCTTCAGGCAGACCTCTCAACCGGTCTCTCTTGCAGTACCCTTCGGGTCCAAGTAGCGGCGCTCGGGTGTCTCAGGGGCAAGGTTCATGGGGTGTCCTTCGCCCTTCACCCGGATATCGCCCGTTTTCTTCGGGGAGCCAAGCATTTACGTCCTCCATTGCGTCATCCTTGTCCGTCCTGGAACCTCAATTGGGTCTTTTCCGCTTTATGTTCGCCTCCGTTTGAACCTCTGAAGCGGATTACGCTGAAGGACCTTACTCTGAAGGCGGTTTTCCTTGTCGCAATAGCTTCGGCGAGACAGGTCTCGGAGCTACAGGCGTTGTCGTGTAGGGAGCCATTCTTACGCTTCTCCGATACAGGAGTATCCTTAAGGACGGTTCCCTCCTTCTTGCCAAAGGTGGTGTCGGTTTTTCATTTGAATCAATCTGTGTAGCTTCCGGCTTTTCCGGTGGCGCGAGGTTCACAGGAGTTGCGAAAACTGGACGTTCGTAGGGTGCTTCTCCGCTACCTAGAGGTTACGATCCCTTTCCGAACCTCAGTTCACCTTTTTGGGTTGTACGCTGGTCACAAAAGAGCTGGTCACAAAAGGGCTGGTCACAAAAGAGGTGGGGCAGCGTCGAGAGCTACGATTGCGAGGTGGCTCAAGGAGGCTATTGCTTCGGCGTATCTTCTGCGGAGCAAGCCGGTTCTGGTGGGACTTCGAGCTCATTCCACGCGGTCGCGTGCTGCTTCTTGGGCAGCGTCCTCTCTGATATCTCCTCAGGAGATTTTCAGGGCAGCGACTTGGAAGTCGCTGCACACCTTCACGAGGCATTATCGGGTGGATGTCCAAGCGGCAGACTCGGGTGTTTTTGGAGAGAGAGTTCTCCGAGCGGGACTCTCCGGATCCCACCCGTAGTTTGTGGCTCTGGTACATCCCAGGTGTCTGGACTGATCCGGGTACGTACAGGGAAAGGAAAATTAGTATCTTACCTGATAATTTTCGTTCCTGTAGTACCACGGATCAGTCCAGGGACCCGCCCGTGAGATGCAGTGTTGTAAATACTAAATGTTGTTTTCGGCAGGACGGAGAGTCCGCTCGGTTACTTCAGTTGCGGTTCCATTTGTTTCGATTGATTAGCCTCTGGTTCAGGTTGTGTTTTTTCCACCGGGGGGTGTTGTGGAACAGGCCCTGGTTTTGGGCAATCTAGTTAGTTGTATGGTTGCAGTTTTGCTTTGACATTACGTAAGACTGAGGGGCTGTGGGTGGCACCTTACTATATGTAGGGAAGCCTCACAAGTTTTGCTCTGTCTCCACCTGCTGGTGCGGAGTCACAACCCAGGTGTCTGGACTGATCCGTGGTACTACAGGAACGAAAATTATCAGGTAAGATACTAATTTTCCTTTTTGCCAAAGCTTTGCCCCAAACGGTGAATATGATTGTTTATGGTGTCTTTGAAAACGTGATGGAAATTAACCACAGAAGGCATGTTCTCTTTGATTATCTGTGATAATGAACACCATATAGATCTTAAGTATTTTTTTTCTTATTTTTAGTTTATCAAATTATTAATCATTATACAATGAAAAAGTAAACTAACTGGAACACAAAGAAAAATAACCAGACCTTCAAATAATAACATTTATACACATTACAAAGTATTTCCAAAAATTCCTGTCCACATTAAAAACAAAAAAAAAAACTGGGAAGCTAAGCAAAAGGAAAAAATAAGAAAGGAGAGAGATTTAAACAACTATACCAGTATCAAAAATCCCCTAAACAAACTGTTACAAATTTCTCAATCAACCACCCTTGTCAGAAAGAAAAACTTCCAGGTGAGCAGGATCTAGCAATGCAAACTTATTCTTCTAAAATGTTATGAAACATTTACAAGAAATTTTGAGAAAGAAGGTGGAGGCCTCTAAGGCCAAAACTCTGTCTCTCAAAGGTAGAAAGTGCTTTCTTCTGAGTTGAGTGTTCCTAGAAACCCTTATACGATGGTGCTTCTTGACCAGCCCTGCTGTGGCCAAGGAAAACCTACATAGGAAAGCCCTACCCATTGGGATGACCTGGAGGCAAAGCTGAGTAGCCCAATTAGGGTCTGAAACTGCTGTTGGGTCGCTTTTTTAACGCTATCTAGGGCCCTGATGGTCTCGCACAGCTTGGCAACCTTGTCCGTGGGAAGTCTCGAGATCTGCGCTTCTGCGTCCAGTTCAGTCCCCAAGAACATGATCACTCTGGCATGCCCTTCTGTTTTTTCCCCCGCCAATGGGACGCCAAACTCCCGCGCGACAGTTTGAATTGTGACTAGTAAATTTTTGCATTCACTTTCGTCTCTACCCACTAGCAGAAAATTGTCAAGGTAGTGGATCACCTGCATGGATCCGGATCACTGCTCGACCACCCATTGGAGAAAGGAACTAAACAGCTAAATATGCGCAGAAAATCGAGCAGCCCATCGGGATGCACCAATCGTAGTAAAATTGGCCTCTAAACTGGAACCCTAGGAGGTGGAACGAGTCTGGGTGAACCAGTAACAGCCGGAAAGCAGACTCACTGTCTACCTTTGCCATCTTCACCAGGTGCCCTGCTGCTTTTATGATGGCTATGGCCGAGTCGAAAGAAGCATAGGATACCGAGCATAAGTGGGGGTCAATCAGGTCATTAACAGAATTACCGGGCGGGTAGGACAGATTATGTATGAGCTGGAAACGACCGGGTTCCTTTTTTGGAACCATGCCCAAAGGTGAGACTACCATATTTGGAAAGGGGGGGGGGGGGAATGAGAAGGGACCAGCTAATCTACCCATTGCGAGCTCCAAGAGGATCTTCTTCAAGGCCTCATCCTCGTGCATGGACAGGGATTGCGCATTCCAGGGGGGGGGGGGGGGGGCGGGCCGGATGGGGACAGGGGGTCCGTTTGGCATGGAATCCGAAAACAGTCTATGAGCTCAGCAGCCTTATCAGGGAAAGGGTAGCACTGTAACTAGGGCTTCATAGCGCTAATGCTGACTGTTGTTGGAGCCAGGGACCTCAACGGGGTGGTTAGGTGGGTGTGGTAGTATTCTGCGGTCCCTCGAGCTTCAACATTGAGTGTCAGGGTGTGAGCCGAGACTGCAGGTAGAGCATAAGTGTTTAAACTTTCAATTTGACCATGTGCAATGGCCTGCATTAAACTGCCTGCATATGTCATGCCTCCCACTTATGGGGTACAAGACTTTTTCCCGCGGACCATCTGACTTGAACATTGACCTATCGGGCCAGGGAGACTTGTGTAGTGTCATTTCGTCTAACCAAAGGTCTAACATTCTGTGTCTGCACGTGATAGAATTATCTAGGGCCGTACTCTTTCGGAACCTTATATTTCTTTTCTTTTTCTTTATATCGTAATTTAACCAGGGCCACCCGCCACACTTCTGCACTTTCATGATTGTGTCCAAATACCTGATTAGGAAAGGGGCCTGCTCTGGCTCGCGCTCAACCACTACGCTAATAAATATATGAAAAGCGTTAACCCAATTATGTATATTTTTTTAAATTTTTGGTCGCTTCTCCTTCGTGACTTTCTGTCTCGTGACTCTCTGTCTCGCCCGCCTCAAAGTCTTTTATTAACAGGGAGAATATGTCTATAAACTCATGCTTCCAAATTTTTTTCTTGATCTTCCTAGGGACGCTGTGTGCTAATAAACTAACCCCACACAGCACTTCATTAGAAGGGAAAGCCGCCCCGGCCTGATATACCGGAGCAGGGGTGAAACGGCCTCCGGAAATCGCCACTGGATTCGGCTCTGGGACCATGACCCACACTGCTGCAAAAGAACCCTTCCGCCCTGATGCATGCTTCTTCTTAAATGACATCAGGGCATTGTGCATAACCCTGGCCAAGGCTCCCTCATCACTACTGCCAGAGGAAGAACCAGTGTCGGAGTCACTGATAGAGATTGCTGCCTTACCTATATCCATACCTCGTGGGCTAGGCAGGCCTCCTACTATGGCAGGTGCCCTTGAGTTCTTATAGTGGGCTTGGATCTTCCCATGCATGTACCCTTTCGGGCGTTGCAGGTCTCGCCATACGCTGCCTTATCCATTCTGTGCCATGTGCCTCAGCCTGTTCACGGATCTCTGACATCAGTTCTTCGATATTGGCTCGGCTTGCACCTGCCGAGTCGTCCCCAACCCGTTTTCGGCCAAGCTTAGCCGTTCTCCGCCTTCCTCGCAGTGTCGTGTCCGCCGCCCAATTGTTATTCCATGCTCTGCTTTTCTTTGACACCCCGGTCTTCTGATACGCCGTCTTTGCTCTGCTACCTCTAGCTTGTGGTTGGGCTGCCACCGTGAATTTCTGCTTTGGTGCCATAGCCACCTGTCAATTGCCGAGACCGGAGTTCTTCACTGGGAGGGTGCTGTAAAAGGTAGCATGGCAGGCAAATTGTTGTACACCTTTCAAAAAAAAGTCACATTGCCACTAAAATCCGTCTCTAGCCCAGTGTAGCTGCCCACAACATAATTGCCCTTAGGCGTTTGCCAGTATGGTCATAAGAACATAAGAAAATGCCATGCTGGGTCAGACCAAGGGTCCATCAAGCCCAGTTTCCTGTTACCAACATAGGCCAAACCAGGCCACAAGAACCTGGAAATTACCCAAACACCAAGAAGATCCCATGCTACTGATGCAATTAATAGCAGTGGCTATTCCCTAAGTAAACTTGATTAATAGCAGTTAATGGACTTCTCCTCCAAGAATTTATCCAAACCTTTTTTGAGCCCAGCTACACTAACTGCACTAACCACATCCTCTAGCAACAAATTCCAGAGCTTAATTGTGCCTTGAGTGAAAAAGAACTTTCTCTGATTAGTCTTAAATGTACTACTTGCTAACTTCATGGAATGCCCCCTAATCCTTCTATTATCCGAAAGTGTAAATAACCGATTCACATCTACTCATTCAAGACTTCTCATGATCTTAAAGACCTCCATCATATCCCCCCTCAGCTGTCTCTTCTCCAAGCTGAACAGGCCTAACCTCTTCAGTCTTTCCTCATAGGGGAGCTGTTCCATCCCCTTTATCATTTTGGTTGCCCTTCTCTGTACCTTCTCCATCGCAACTATATATTTTTTGAGATGCAGTGACTAGAATTGTACACAGTATTCAAGGTGCGGTCTCACCATGGAGCCATACAGAGACATTGACATATTCTGTTTTATTAACCATTCTCTTCCTAATAATGCCTAACATTGTGTTTGCTTTTTTGACTGCTGCAGCACACTGAGCCGACAATTTTAAAGTATTATCCATTATGATGCCTAGATCTTTTTCCTGGGTGGTAGTTCCTAATATGGAACCTAACATTGTGTAACTACAGCAAGGGTTATTTTTCCTATATGCAACACCTTGCACTTGTCCATATTAAATTTCATTTGCCATTTGGATGCCCAATCTTCCAGTCTTGCAAGGTCCTCCTGTAATGTATCACAATCCGCTTGTGATGTAATTACTCTGACTAATTTTGTATCGTCCACAAATTTGATAACCTCACTCATCGTATTCCTTTCCAGATCATTTATATATATATTGAAAAGCACTGGTCCAAGTACAGATCCCTGAGGCACTCCACTGTTTACCCTTTTCCACTGAGAAAATTGACCATTTAATCCTACTCTGTCTGTTGTCTTTTAACCAGTTTGTAATCCACAAAAGGACATCGCCTCCTATCCCATGACATTTTAGTTTTCTTAGAAGCCTCTCATGAGGGTCCTTGTCAAACGCCTTCTGAAAATCCAAATACACTATATCTACCGGTTCACCTTTATCCACATGTTTATTAACCCCTTCAAAAAAATGAAGCAGATTTGTTAGGCAAGATTTCCCTTGGGTAAATCCGTGTTAACTGTGTTCCATTAAACCATTTCTTTCTATATGCTCTACAATTTTGATCTTTAGAATAGTTTCCACTATTCTTCCCGGCACTGAAGTCAGGCTCACTGGTCTATAGTTACCCGGATTGCCCCTGGAGCCCTTTTAAAATATTGGGATTACATTGGCCACCCTCCAGTCTTCAGGTACAATGGATGATTTTAATGATAGGTTACAAATTTTAACAAATAGATCAGAAATTTCATTTTTTAGTTCCTTCAGTACCCTAGAATGCATACCATCCGGTCCAGGTGATTTGCTGCTCTTTAGTTTGTCAATCTGGCCTACTACATGTTACCGGTTCACAGTGATTTGGTTCAGTTCGTTTGACTCATCACCCTTGAAAACCTTCTCTGGAACTGGTATCTCCCCAAAATCCTCATTAGTAAACATAGAAGCAAAGAATTAATTTAGTCTTTCTGCAATGGCCTTATCTTCCCTAAGAGCCCCTTTAACCCCTTGGTCATCTAATGGTCCAACAGATTCCCTCACAGGCTTCTTGCTTTGGATATATTTAAAAATATTTATTATGAGTTTTTGCCTCTATGGCCAACTTCATTTCAAATTCTCTCTTCGCCTATATTATCAATGTTTTACACTTAACTTGACAATGTTTATGTTTTATCCTATTTTTTTCAGATGGATCCTTCTTCCAATTTTTGAAGGATGATTTTTTGGCTAAAATAGCCTCTTTCATCTACCTTTTAACCATGACTGTAATCGTTTTGCCTTCCTTCCACCTTTCTTAATGCGTGGAATACATCTTGGCTGCGCCTCTAGGATTGTATTTTTAAACAATGTCCATGCCTGTTAAACACTTTTAACCTTTGCAGCTGCACCTTCAAGTTTTTTTCTATTTTCCTCATTTTATCAAAGTTTCTCTTTTGAAAGTTTAGTGTTAGAGCTGTAGATTTACTTATTGTCCCCCTCCAGTTATTAGTTTAAATTTTATCATGTTATGATCACTGTTGCCAAGTGGCCCCACTACCATTACCTCTCTCACCAAATCCTGCGTTCCACTAAGAATTAAATCTAAAATAGCTCCCTCTCTTGTTGGTTCCTGAACCAATTGCTCCATGAAGCAGTCATTTATTACATCCAGGAACTTTGTCTCTAGCAAGTCCTGATGTTACATTTACCCAGTCAATATTGGGGTAATTGAAATCTCCCATTATTATTGCACTGACAAATTGACAAATTGGTTAGCTTCCCTGATTTCTCTTAGCATTTCATCATCTATCTGACCATTTTGTCCAGGTGGACGGTAGTATACTCCTATCACTATACTCTTACCCAACATGCATGGGATTTCTACCCATATAGATTCTACTGAGCTGTAACTTGCATGCCGCCAAACAGCGCAAAGGACCACAACCCCCAACTATATAACTTCTCGCACTGCATGAACCATGCTGGTCCTCCACAACCTAACTGCCTTTGATTTGTCCATATGTCCCATATGGCCACTACTTTCCCAATATGGCCGCCGCTTTGCAAATATGGCTGTCACATTACCAATGTGGCCGCCCCTTTACTCTTATGGCTACTCCCTCATTGCCCTGGGGGGGGTTCACTAAAGCCCGACAACATCACCCCGAAAGCCGAGGGGTTCCCCTGAATGTGATAGGAAAACCAATCGGCCCAATAACCCTAAAACAATTTCCGCCCTGTCCTCCCCAGCCTCGGGAAGAAAGCTGCCTCCCCCTGCTGCAACTACCCTATGCTGCCGCTGACTACCTGGTACAAGACGTCCTAGCTCACTCACTCCCGCGGGCGGGGAGGCACCAACACGCTCCGAGCCCAAAGTCCCCGATGAGCCCTGATGCTCCAGGCCAGCCAAACACTGTGACCCGACCCGCCATGTGCTCCCCCAAAAAAGCCATCTATCCCTATTGTGCTTATTTTTTAAAGCATCGTTTGGCTTGGACTGCCATCTGCCCATACCAAGCACAATTGCTCCACCACTCTCCTCCCCCCTTTGCTTACAATCGATGCCCCAGGTCAGCTGCTCAACATGGCCAGGGAAGATGAACTTTGCACTTTACAGTCTTTGTGAACATTTCAGCAGTTGTTGCAGATGGATTTTCCAGATCCCTGTTGGATGGGTTACCAATGATTGTGGAGGGCATATTTAGTTCTGCCAGGGTTTTCCTCCGCTGTGAAAGAGCTTGTGTCTGTGTAGCATCACGAACCAGGTCTAATAGGTTAGATCCACTTACAGGCTTTCCCTTGTATACAAAAGTACCATTATGCTCCCAGGACACAGTGCCCCTATTCTTTGACAGTTTATTGAGCAGTACTTATGCATTTATAGTGCATGCGGATGCTGTTTAACGATTCTGCAAGAAGGGTTCTGGGGGCTAGTGTGCTCTAGAAATGCTGCCGTTCCTGTATCATCCTGTACAGTTTTTTCTTTTTCCCTTTCTCCATGTCTATTAAACACCAGATAGTGCTGTAGAATTTCTGAATAACGCTTGGCCTTTTCATATTCGGACATACCAGAACTTTGAAGTATACCTTTCATTTGACTGGTCGATGTGACAGCTCTTGGGCTCCCTTCGGCATCCTGCCCCTTTTCAATTTCCGAAATAATTGCACATTACACATTAATCTTGGTATTAATTGGCCGCAGCTTTTATTAACATAACAGTTAATATGAAATCAACATGACAGTTCACCCACCTGGGCCAATCCAACAGTCTCACCGCTTCTGGAACCATGCCCCCCTTTTGTATCCCGCCACGATTCTAGCAAGGCGATATCATTCCGACCCCCCGCCACGTTTACAAGCAAGGGGGCCCTGCCTCCGGGCATGGTCCCCACCCCTTTTACAACCTGCCTTTTGTCAGCCCTGCGGCTGACCTAGGTCTAATAATTATCTGTTGCCCGGGTACCCGCCACCAAGCTGCGACATTGCCTACGCACAGGTAGGCGCCCTGTCCCCACCCTAATCCTTGACACCTTTGATCCCTTCCTTGGGATGGGTGGGTGGGGATGCTGGTCCCCTGGGAGAGGTGAAAGAGACCGCCTGCGGCGCGGCTCGTGCCTTATATACCCGGGCTGACGTCATCAGGGCCAGCCACGGCCGTCCCTGATGATGCTGGCCCACAGGAACGCCCCCTCCCCCTGTGCGTGGCGACAAATTTAATGCGAGATATTATGTCGGACCAGCAAATAAGCACTCCCTGGAACCCCAATTGTATTTCCCGTAGGTCCCTCTTCATCTGCCGTAACTGTTGTCTACATGACATTGCCCCTAAATCGTTACCACCCAGGTGTATTATTGTGATGTCCGGTCTGGCCAACGAATCCCTCTTGACCCGTTGTATGGGAAGTAACTGCTCCCAACGCATTCCACGCTTTCCCATCCAAGTGATGAGCACCCCCCGATGTGCCAAGCCCAGATGTGGGCCGTATCTGCGCTGCCGTGCCCTCTGTTCTGCCCAATGGACGAATGAATGCCCCACGATCCACACCTGCAGCAACCTAGAACCCGATTCTGCAATAAAATAAGCAAATTAATCGACCTGTTATAATGCACCGGCTCGATCCAACCTGACGTAGGAATTTACCGCAGCAGAGCGCCATCTCCCTATCTGTTGTATGGCCTCCTCTGTGAACCCTGCCTGCGCCGCGCTAGTGGCCGCTCCTATTCTGAAAGAGTGTGTCCCAAAATTATCTGCATTCTCTCCTATCTCATTTAAGGTTCGCTTGAGTACCACTGAAAACTGGTATCGCGTTAAGGGGGCCCTGTCCGCATGTATAAGGAAGTGATCCCCTTTTGTAGGTCGCATGGCTTGCTATTTCTCTAAATTGGCCAGTGGGCAAGTGACCTGACCGAGCAATCGTTTTAATGTCAAGGTAGCTCCCCATCCCAATTGATCAGTTATTGGACCTTGGTATAAACATCCTCATCGTGTCCCCCTGTTTCGTGACATTCCGCATTAGCATTCCCGTATGACTGACATCTTTTTTAGATGTCGCCACCAGCTCGCCAATGCGTAGCACGCTGAAGAAGGCTAGTGTGAAAGCTAACCTAAATAACTGTGTCTCGAATGTTGAATGGCATACGTCGCCCAACCTATGCCATATTAAAATTAATAAATCGTGTATTATGGGGTGCTGCCCGTCCCTCTGAGCCCCTAGTCTCCTTCCCCAACCCTTCAACATTTTTCGAGTCAGAAATCCTTTGGTAGGGTCCCCCCAACCTTGGGCTCCCATGAAAAAAGCCAGCCCAGTTAGCTGCTTCACTACTATGCCCCTGGACAATCCCGCATCCTTGGCCCACGATATGTATGCCACAAACTGTTCCTCTGCCACCGGTCCTTTTTTCCAACCATGTTGTCTCAGGAAGGAGCACACTCTCCCATATCCCCTGCAATAAGCATCCCACGTGGTGGGAGCCCCAGATCGTCGCAACAGTTCTAACATGGTTAAGAACATAAGAACATAAGAAAATGCCATACTGGGTCAGACCAAGGGTCCATCAAGCCCAACATCCTGTTTCCAACAGTGGTCAATCCAGGCCATAAGAACCTGGCAAGTACCCAAAAACTAAGTCTATTCCATGTAACCATTGCTAATGGCAGTGGCTATTCTCTAAGTGAACTTAATAGCAGGTAATGGACTTCTCCTCCAAGAACTTATCCAATCCTTTTTTAAACACAGCTATACTAACTGCACGAACCACATTCTCTGGCAACAAATTCCAGAGTTTAATTGTGCGTTGAGTAAAAAAGAACTTTCTCCGATTAGTTTTAAATGTGCCCCATGCTAACTTCATGGAGTGCCCCCTAGTCTTTCTACTATCCGAAAGAGTAAATAACCGATTCACATCTACCCATTCTAGACCTCTCATGATTTTAAACACCTCTATCATATCCCCCCTCAGTCGTCTCTTCTCCAAGCTGAAAAGTCCTAACCTCTTTAGTCTTTCCTCATAGGGGAGTTGTTCCATTCCCCTTATCATTTTGGTAGCCCTTCTCTGTACCTTCTCCATCGCAATTATATCTTTTTTGAGATGCGGCGACCAGAATTGTACACAGTATTCAAGGTGCGGTCTAACCATGGAGCGATACAGAGGCATTATGACATTTTCCGTTTTATTCATCATTCCTTTTCTAATAATTCCCAACATTGTTTGCTTTTTTGACTGCCGCAGCACACTGCACCGACGATTTCAATGTGTTATCCACTATGACACCTAGATCTCTTTCTTGGGTTGTAGCACCTAATATGGAACCCAACATTGTGTAATTATAGCATGGGTTATTTTTCCCTATATGCATCACCTTGCACTTATCCACATTAAATTTCATCTGCCATTTGGATGCCCAATTTTCCAGTCTCACAAGGTCTTCCTGCAATTTGTCACAATCTGCTTGTGATTTAACTACTCTGAACAATTTTGTGTCATCTGCAAATTTGATTATCTCACTTGTCGTATTTCTTTCCAGATCATTTATAAATATATTGTTACAGTTACTTGTAAACCGACATGATGTGTCCTACGAATGCCGGTATAAAAAAAGTGTTAAATAAATAAATAAATAAATAATATTGAACAGTAAGGGTCCCAATACAGATCCCTGAGGCACTCCACTGTCCACTCCCTTCCACTGAGAAAATTGCCCATTTAATCCTACTCTCTGTTTCCTGTCTTTTAGCCAGTTTGCAATCCACGAAAGGACATCGCCACCTATCCCATGACTTTTTACTTTTCCTAGAAGCCTCTCATGAGGAACTTTGTCAAACGCCTTCTGAAAATCCAAGTATACTATATCTACCGGCGACCAATTGCCCATACATGCTCCGGTACTGGAGTTGCCTGTTCGTCGGCGTTGGGTACCTGTTTACGGAACAAAGACCATTTACCATGAGATACCGAGTCTGCACAAACTACTTAGGACTACCTATCGAAACAGGTCCGCCACCCGTGAACATTTGGCTGACTGTCTGTTGATGACTGAAACCACTGCTTGGTTGTCACACCAGAATACGATGTGTTTATTCCGCAAGTCTCCCCCCAGATTATCAATGCCACCCATATGGGGAAAAGCTCCAGGAATGTTATATTTGCTGTTATTCCTTCCTCCACTCATGTGGCCAGCCATTGCGCGGCAGCCCTTGCACCCTGACAGTACACGCCAAATCCCCATCCCCCAGAAGCATCTGAATGAATGTCCAAATCATGGCTTGATACCGGGGGCTCCTGCCAGACCGAAATGCCGTTGTAACTGCTCAGGAATAATGTCCATATTGCCAGGTCCTTGCGTATAAGTTGTGATATCCTGATGAAATGGTGCAGATGTCTGACTCCTGCTGTTGCCGCTGCTGGTCTGCACAAGAAGGCTCTGCCCATAGGGATTACTCGGCATGCAAAGTTAATGCTCCCAACATTGCACCTCCCGGAGTGTCGTCATCTTCACCTTGGATGCCTTGTCCAGTAGGCCACGCAATTTTTGGAGTTTCTCCATTGGGAGTCTGGATATCATCCTCTTAGAATCCAATTCAATGCCGAGGAAGCACATGGTGGTAGTTGGCCCCGCCTTCTTCTCTTGTGCAAGCGGAACTTCAAAATCCTCTGCCACCTCCTGAAAGGTCCATAACAGGCAAGCCGCCATCTCTGTTCCAGCTGGGCCGACGAACAGGAAATCGTCTAAGTAGTGTATTATATTGTCTGACTGTGCCCTTTTTGCCGTCACCCAGTGTAAAAATGAACTGAAGGCCTCAAAATAGGAGCAGGACACTGAGCAACCCATGGGCATGTACTTATCGAAGTAAAACATCCCACGAAACTTGAAGCCCAGCAAAGGAAAACTAGCTGGGTGGACTGGCAGCAGTCGAAATGCCGATTCAATGTCAGTTTTTGCCATGACTAAAGACTCTCCGCACCTCTGAAGAACAGTGATCGCACTGTCAAATGATGCATATTGTTCGGAACATTCTTCCTGTGGCAGGTGGTCGTTGACCGAGAGCCCAGGTGGAAACGATAGGTTTTGGATCAGTCTGTATTTGCCTGGATCCTTCTTTGGTACAACCGCCAGAGAATGCCATATTTTGGAATGGGGGTGTTGCAAAAAAGCCTGCCATTCTACCCAATGACAGCTCAATGTTTAACTTGGCTTGGACTATTTCTGGATGTCTCGTTGTCGACGCTGCGTTATTGGCTGTAAACCCTCTGATCTTTCCTTGGTAAGGAATTCAGAATCCTTCACTAAAACCACTTGCAGTCCTCCCAGCATCCACTTTCTTTGGGTATTTCTCAAGCCATTCTAACATTCTGTCCAGCCGAATCAGCGAGGCTGCTTTTGCCATTGGCTAGTTTCATTTTCTTGGTGAAGAACTCCCCGTAGCCATCTTCTTTGTACATTTGTTAGCTGAACGGGGTACCGTGCAAATCAAGCAAACGTGCTTGAACTTGCAATCTTTGAACATGCAAGAAGATTTGTTAAATCTTCAGCAGGCGTTATTTTGATTATTTGCCAATCCGCTGTAGGCTGCTCCCGTGTATGATGTCCTTGTCGATGCTCTTCCGCGCCCCCCCCCCCCCCCGCATCGACGGCCTTGTTCGTCATTTGTTTTAACCATAGGTCGACATCGTGTGGCCCCCATGACATTGTTCCGGAGTCCTCCATCTTGTGCTGGAAGCGCTTGTCGTAATTTAGCCATGCCCAGCCTTCATATGCTCTTTGCGCCTCCAAAATTGTGTCTGTGTATCCGAGCATCGGACCGCATTGCGATGGATTGTATTTTGTTATGACATTCATCAGTTTGAGATATGCTCTGGTCCAGGTCCATATGTTATGCATTGTGGTCTTGCTGTCCTCTGGCAGTGCATCTCTGCCTTTTTTCTTTTTTTTGTCTCTTGAGCTTCTCCTTCCTTCCATAAGTCAGAAGATGTCGATGTATTTTCTCTTTATAATCCTTTTCTGCAGCTTCCTCGACACACTTGACCATAGAGGGGCTACGCTGTTCGCCGGCATCACGGTTGCTGCTGCCTCTCCATGTGCCGACTGTTCCCGTATTAGGCTGACCTCGTCTGCGCTATTGGAGTCCGAAGATGAGCTACTGTCACTGGAACTTGAACTGTACCTTCTCTGCTTTCCGCTTCCTTTTTTTTTTGACGCATGCGCTACCGCCGGGTTGGCTCGGATAACTCACCCAGCTGTTGCTCAAGCCCAGCTTCTGCTGTGACTGCGTCCCCCCGCATGCACTTCCGGTAGTATCATGTTCTCTCCGTCGCTATCTGTCGTTGCACCAGTTGTCTCGCTGCATTGGATCTCTCCTTCGGACTATTGGCCGCAGTGTTACTACTATTTCTTCTTCGTGGCGTGCATCCAGCACGCCCGCTGTGCCCTGCTGCCGTTGAGTTCTCATTGTCTCTCCCTTGGGCCTCTTGGTTGTTCCACGTGCCCTGCTGTCCTGGCCAATATCCCTACGGATATACCGGGTATGGCATCCCTCCAGCGTAGGCCATTTGTGACCATTGCAGGAATGTGTTAGGTCCTGGGCTGCTGCTACTGCTGTCTGTGTTGGCTGGTGGCATCCAAGGTCCGCAGGCCCAAGGTGGAGGGAACCCCGGTAAATAAGGGAAACCCGTAGTCTGTGTCTAGTCCCCCGAACCAGGGTTCGCGCTTGCGGTGTTATTCTTGCAGTTTACTGCAGTCGTACACCGCCCCCTGTTTCGTTGTGGGACCCGTGTCTTCAGCGAACCACATTTCCGCCCGTTCGTACTCTCAGTCCCGCGCTGGGGGGGGGTCCCTTCCACAACCTCTTCCCTCTGCCGTTCTGCGCTGGGGGGGTCCCTTCCACGACCTCTTCCCTCTGCCATTCCGGGCTGGGGGAGAGTCCCTTCCACGACCTCTCCCCTCTGCCGTTCTGCGCTGGGGGGGTCCCTTCCACAACCTCTCCCCTCTGCCATTCTGCGCTAGGGGGGTCCCTTCCACGACCTCTCCCCTCCGTCTTCATTCCCCTTCGGCTCTGCATGCCCTGAGTAGAGGTGCCTCTCTGCCCCACGTAGCGGGTTCTCTGTCCCCTTCCCATTGGGCACTCACTGTTGCGCTGATCTTTTTCTTTCGCGCGTGATGTCTTCTTCCCTTCACTCCTGGGTGGGGGCGGCTGCCCAGCACGGAAGGCACCCTGGAGCCTTTCTTTTCTTGTCTTGCCTTGTGGACTATGTTTACAAGTCCCACGTGGCTGCAGGCTTCTCCTGGATTGTAGGCTGGTTCGCTGGGGTTGGTTTTTTTTTTGTTTTTTTGTTTTTAATTATTTTAAATAATTTAAATCTTTGTTCCCTGCCGTGTCTGTGATGCTAGTGCCCTGGGAGAGGTGAAAGAGGCCGGCTGCAGCATGGCTCGTACCTTAAATACCTGGGCCGACGTCATCAGGGCTGGCCGCGGCCGTCCCCAATGACGCCGGCCCGCAGGAACTCTTCCCCCCCCCCCCCCCGTGCGTGGCGACGTCGTTGAAGTCATCGGCGCGCAGGAGCACCCCGAGGCCAGCTCCGTTGCACTGGGGAATCCCACCCATCTTCGGCCCACAGCCCCAGGTAAGCCGTGGGCCCTTTGCATGCGCCGCGGGCCCACCAATTCTTCATCTAGTGTTTGAGCAGTGGTAGTTCTAATATTTTCCTCTAGAACTGTAAGGACTTCTCAAATGATTGAGTTGTTGACTTGACACTAAATACATTTTTTCTGTGTATTGCATTAGTTCTTACCTCAAAAGGTCTGTGATTAGCAGCAATGCAAAACTCAGCAGGGGCTCGATAAAACCCCCCAACTGTTTCACCAGCTCCTTTTTCTTTTTGAGTGGCACCCTGTAATAGCCCAGATTCCTTATGGCTTGATGTTTCCTTTTCAAGACTCTTATCTGTTGTTGTGCTAATTACCTTTCTAAGCATTTAGTGCAATATCCACTGTGGCCCCCAGTAAATCATTAGAGGCCATGTTTAGGATAGCTTTTCTCCGTTGCAGAAAGGCCTGAACTAAAAGTTTTAAAAGTGCCAGGTTCTCCTTTACACGAGCAGACATGTCAAACATCCAAAACAAATATGAGGGGAGAGAATACATATTCACTTCTTTTTATGGGGGACGTGTTATTTCACAGTATACTGTGATCCAGTCTGGTGGTGAGATGTTTGTCCTCAGTCTCTAACCCTCCGGTGTCATAGTATTTAAATCCAGGATGAGATATCCATACGGTTTTCTGGTGGCGTGACTTTCCAGAGTACATCAGTCTGGCTGAAACAGCGATTTGCAGCTTATCTCTAGGATGCTTATAAAGCACCATATATTTGGTATTTGAAACTATAGTTCTGCTTGTTTTGCCTTGACAGAAATCTTTTTGTACAACATATATATATTGTAATGAACAAAAATAATGGCAAAAAATAAAGTGTTCAATACATAAACAAATATCAAATACCAGCAAATGAACACTAATGAAACAATATTATAGAACATCCAATAAAAAAAATGTTTATTATATATACTAAAGAATTATTATTTTTTTTTTAAACTGGTTACTAACCAGTATACATAATAAAATTATTCCAATACAATAAAGACAGAAGTAATCACAAAAAATATTTCTACAACAAAATGTTTCAAAGTTTCATATATGTCATTTTGAGGTCTGAATTAAAACCCCTAATTCAAGAACACAAACCACTAAGTGGCTAAGCTTAGCAAAAGATCAAACAAAGTAAATTTTAAAAAAAGAAACTAGCATACAAGAAGCAGAAGAGCTGATCTTAGCAGGAACTTCGGGGAGCAGTGGTCACCTAGCTGTTAACCTGGGGCTCCAGGAGTTTGCTGTCGATTGCGACGCTAGTGCTGAGAGGGAACCTCAATGCCTCGTCCTTGCGTAGTCCTGTGCTCTGGTTGGGCCAACTGGACTCTTGTCAGCGTTCCTGGGAACTCCCTAGTGGGGATTGCATCTCTTCTCAGTGGTGGCTCGGTGGGCTCATGTCTGGCACGTGTTCTCGCACAGGAGGCTTCGTTGGGAAGCTCCATGGGGTGCGATTGGGCGACATGGTGTCAAAACTAAAACGGCCACCTGCCACGCATGGGGCATGACAGCAGCGGGTCTGAACTCATGTTCCCTCTGCCCAGCGTGCGTTTTGGGGCAGGAAGGCCCCTCAAGCCATGCAGGAGGTCAGCAAGGTCTGTTCCTGTTGCCGCCAGGGAGGCAGGAGACCGCAGGGCAGTCGGATGATTCTACCCCTCCCCTCTTTTCCCAATCAGGCAGGATGCCTCGGAAGGGGAGGGTGAGGCGGCTGACAGTCCCCCGGGATCAGAGTAAGATTAATCGGGGGGTTATTCTCCTTCTCCATAAGACCTACCTGGCTGGGAGAAGTGAAGGAAGAAGGTGGACAGGTGCCCACGGGCTCCCACGGCTAAAAAGTCTAAAGTGGCTTCTCGGGGACTGGCAATATTCTTCAGCACCTGGGTTTGCGCCATGTGGCTGCAGAAGCTGGTCCCAGAGTAGGTGAAGACTCTGATCAGTCCCAATTGGACCACCTCAATGCAGGAGCTGACCCGGATGCGCTGCCAACCCCTGACGCAGATGGGGCAAAAGATGACCCTGATCCCAAGTTCCCGGTCTCGGAGGGAAATGATCCGCGGGTAATGCTTCTGTTTTAAAGGGATGAACTGCGCCCCCTCATCCCACAGGTGCTGGAGGAATTAGGAGTGAAGGTCACTCAGGAAGAGTCGGATAATGAGGGTGGTAACCCAGTCCTGGATGGGCTGAAGGTTCACACTAGCGTTTTTTCGTTGCCCAAGAAGATCCAAAACTAGTGAACCAGGAGTGGGACTCCACGGATGCTGGCCTAAAGGTGGGCAGAGCGATGGCCACACTTTACCCCTTAATGGAGGACTCCCTGGAATTGCTGAGGATCCTTAAGGTGGACGTAGCAGTCTCTGCGGTAACCAAGAAGACGATCCAGGTGGCTGGAGCAGCGGCCCTGAAGGATGTCCAGGATCGTAAGCTGGAGGTGCAACTCAAATGGATGTTTGAGGTCTTGGCGTTGAGTCTTCGGGTAGCTGTCTGTGCCAGTTTAATACAAAGGGCTTGTCTCTGTTGGGTTCAGAAGGACCCGACGCCATCGTCCGCAGCGGACAGCTGCTCATTGCAGGCCACGCATCTGGAGGCAGGCAAAGCCTATGTGGCAGATGCTTTGTATAATTTAGTGCGTACGTTGGCTCGCTGAATGGTCTCCTTGGTAGCGGCTCATAGGCTGCTGTGGTCAGCCAATTTATCATCCAAGGTCCAGCTCTATAATCTTCCCTTTAAGGGGAAGCTGTTATTTGAAGAGGACCTAGATCAGTTGATGAAGGTCCTGAGGAAGTCCAAGTGGAATAGATTGCCGGAGGACAGGAAGCCCAGTAAGAAGGTATTTCCTTCTTGGATTCATTTTTGGGATTCCCGTCTATTTCGTTCCTGCAAGTCCTCATCTGTTTCCATCTCGAAACAGAGTGGCGGGCACCAACAGTCCTTTCGTGGAGTCAAGTCGGACAGAAAACGTCGGGAAAGGCACTGGGAGCAGAAATTCAGCCTAATGAAGCCAGTGATCCCATCTCCTCAGTGGAAGCTGTAGGAGGCAGATTGTCCAGTTTCTACGAGGAGTGGGAAAAGATAACCTCGGACCATTGGGTGCTGGAGGTAATTAGAGAGAGCTATGCTTTAGATTTTTTTTGTGCCTGCCTCGGGAGGCCTTTGTGGAGCCCCACGTGTCTCACGTGTCAGGCGGGGGGCAGTGTTGGGAATGCTGAAAAGGCTGCTCGCCCTAAAGGCCATTGTTACCATCCCTCTGGAGGAGCAGGGTCAGGGAAGGTATTCAGTTTACTTTGTGGTGCCGCACTTTCACATGGAGATGCTGCGTACCGTGTTGGCAGTGGTTTGCAAATGAGAATTTCTTGCCTCCCTAGACCTGATGGAAGCGTACCTGCACATCTCCATTCGACAGGAACATCAGAAGTTTCTTCACTTCAAAGTGCTGAGTCAACATTTTCAGTTCAGAGCCCTCCCATTCGGCTTGGCGACGGTGTCCCGAACATTCACCAAGGTGATGGTGGTTTTGGCTGTGGCTCTTCGCCAGGAGGGAATTTTGGTTCACCCATATCTGGACAATTGATTAGTTCAAGTGAAGACCAGGGAGGAATGCTAGAAGTCCATTTGAAGAGTAATGTCCACCTTACAGTCTCTCGGTTGGGTTATCAATGTGCAGAAGAGTCAGTTAGAGCAGACTCAGGCTCTGGTTTATTTAGGGGCCCACTTTGACACTCAGCAAGGCAGGGGTTTCCTGGCAGCAGACCAGGTGTCAAAGTTTCAGTCTCAAATCAAGCATCTCCTTCATCTGGAGCTGCCCAAAATGGGAATTATTTACAGGTCCTGGGGACCATGGCATCCACGTTGGACTTTGTCCTGTGGGTGTTCTTGCACATGAGACCACTGCAGCGTGCACTGTTGTCCAGGTGGAGTCTCTGCTCGGGGGAGTTTCATCTTCCCTTGCCTCTGCTTCTGGAGTCCAGGTCCAGTCTCTCGTGGTGGCTGTCTCACCCCAGTTTAAAGAAGGAGATGATCTGGAGCCTCCGGACTTGGTGGTGATCTCCATGGACGCAAGCCTCTCCGGCTGGGGAGCAGTGTGCTTGGGCCGGTCAGCGCAAGGTCTGTGGCAACCGAAGGAGAAGTTCTGGTCCATCAATCGCCTTGAGACGAGGGCAGTCCATCGAGCCCTGGAGGCTTTTCTGCTCCTGGTCCAGGGTCGCATGGTTCGAGTGTACTCTGACAACGCGATGGCTGTGGCATACATCAATCGGCAGGGCAGCATGAAGAGTCATGCAGTGGCGTTAGAAGCCTGGAGATTATTTGCCTAGGCGGAGCATCATTTCGAAGGCCTAGCCGCATCACACATAGCAGGAGTAGACAATGTGCAGGCGGACTTCCTCAGTAGGAAGCAATTGGATCCTGGGGAGTGGTAGTTGTCCCTGGAGGCATGGAACCATATCTCTGCAAGGTGTGGCACTCCCCAATTGGATCTTATGGCGATGCGGCTCAACTCCAAGACAGGTTCTTCAGTCGCCGAAAAGAACTCTGTTAGGTGGGCCTCAATGCTCTGGTGTGCCTTTGGCCGACAGGAATTCTTCTGTACGTCTTTCCTCCTTGGCCCGTCAAGGTTGGGTCCTCAGGCTCATAGAATCACATCCCGGGACTGTGGTTCTAGTGGCACCGGAATGGCTGCGGAGACCATAGTTCGCAGATCTGGTGCAACTTGCGGTGGAAGGTCCTCTCAGTCTGACTCATCTTCCAGACCTGTTGCGTCAGGATCCCATATTTTTGGATTGGAAGGATCACTTTTGTTGCGAGGCTAGTTTTTTGAGAGGCGGAGACTTTGATTGAAGAGCTACTCCGAACAGGTCATCTCCACTCATCAATCCAGAATACCAGCAATCTCTATGATATATATTAGGGTCTGGAAACTGTTTGAAGTTTGATGTCTTCGGCATCGTCTAGATTTTCTGGCGGCGGAGGTCTTGCATGTACTGGATTTCCTGAAGTAGGGTTCTCCAAGGGTTTGGCTTACAGCTCGCTTCATTTGCAAGTGGCTGCCTTGGGTGTGCTTAGATGCAGGTTTTAGGTTGACTGTTCATCCAGATGTGGTAAGGTTCCTCATAGGGGCTAAGCTGTTACATCCTCCAGTACGAAAGATCTGCCCAGATTAGAGTTCCAACCTAGTACTTCATGTCCTTTGTGGACCCCACTTTGAACCCTTGAGAAGGACTACCCTGAAGGATTTGACTCTGAAAGCAGTCTTTTGGTAGCTATTTGTTCAGCTCAAAAGATTTCGGAACTTCAGGCTCTGTCATGTAGGGATCCGTTTTTGCAGATTTCCAGGAATGGAATCTCATTGAGAACAGTGCCTTCCTTTGTTCCTAAGGTGGTGTCTGCCTTTCATGTTAATTAGACAGTAGATCTTATGGGTTTTCTAGATTGGTCAAAAGATTCTCCTCAGGATAAAGCATTACATCTTCTGGATGTGCAGCGGACACTACTTCAGTATTTGGAGGTTACTAATACTTTTTGTCACTTAGATTATCTGTTTGTCCTATTCGGTGGACTGAAGAAAGGGGACAAAGCCTCCAAGGCTACCATATCTCGTTGGCTTAGGGAGGCCATTTGTTCGGCTTACATTTGTAAGAGATAACAAATTCCTATCTGTTTACAGGCGCATTCCACTAGGGCGCAGGCTGAGTATCAACTTCTATTCATTCGAGTACTCTCCTCTCCAGCAAACAGCCAACAACGTCCAGAACTTTACCCTACAGCAAGCATCCACTCTCCCCGGCAGCAAACTTCCAGCACTGATCTATAACAGCATTCATCCAGAACTCTGCTATACCAGCAATCATTCAACACTCATCAATACCAGCAATCATTTAACACTCATCTTGCTCCGGTCTCGCCCCAGCAATCTCCGCCAGCAAACAGCCTATTTCAACAAAAAGAAAAACATGCTACAAACCTACCCCTATCCCTATTATCCCACGCTCACCCCTCAACAGAGCCATTACACCCATGCTCAATCTACGCTCAAAGAGATCACTGATTCCAATTATGATCTCCCCTTTAACCCAATTTCTAGGTCTGTCTTTAATCACCTTAACCCTTCTCAACTCTCAATCCCTCTCAAAAAAATCTCACCTGCTCAACAACCACCTCCTAGACACCCAACCGGACATCTGTGCTATTACCGAAACATGGCTGAAAAACACTGATACTGCCTTAATTAATCAACTACCAACCAATTATATGATTTCTTCTCTATTCCAAGACCTAAAAAAAGAGGGGGAGGAATAATGTTAGCAGCAAAAAAAGAACTGAGACTATCCCAACAAGCCTTCAAATCGATGACCAAACTGGAAATCGGTCTATTCAAATCCACCAAGCTTCAAATCTGCCTTATATATGCCCCCCCTGGGGCTCTTAGAATCAGACCCTTCTCCACTCATTGAAATTATAGCCAAACACATCAACACCAACTCCCCAGCTATCATTTTAGGAGACTTCAACATCCATGTTGACTCCCCTGCTCCCTCATCCAATTGCGAAGCCCTTCTCTCCTCATTCCAGGCTATGGGTTTCAAACAAATTATAAACAATCCCACCCACAAGGCAGGCCTTACGCTAGACCTTATATTCACGAATGAAACCATCTCACCCACCTCCCCGCCTATGTGTACCCCCATCCCCTGGTCAGATCACTCTCTGATAGTTACAAAACTATCAATAAAACAAAAACAGACTCCCATTGTCTCCAAATCCTCTATCCAATTCAGGAAACCATGTTCAATGGATACTCTCAGCAATAGCCTCACCAAAGACTTAACTAACCTGGACCTCTCCGATGCCGACATGGCTATTAATTCCTGGTTAAATATCACACAGTCAGTAGCAAACAAAATCTGTCCCACGTCTTCCAAAGTTATCAATCCAGCCCGCTCTAACAAAAAACCCTGGTTTTCAACAGAACTAAGAAAACTCAAACAAGATTTACAACACAAAGAAGAACGCTGGCGGAAGGATCCCTCCCCTACCTCACATGCTTCTTATAAAACCACAATGAACCACTATAGGACCGCCATTCTTCGCACTAAACGGGATTTCTACACCAAAAAAATACACGGCTTCCTAAACGACCCAAAAACTCTTTTCTCATATGTTTCAGCTCTTACCACCCCCCGTTCCCCCCACCATCCCGGAAGAAGAAGCCCAAATCAAATCTACAGAGTTGGCAATCTTCTTCGACAACAAAATTAAGAAGTTACTTGCTCCTCTGGCATCATCCAACTCTTCTTCAAATACCCCGCCTCCACCTAGCCAAAATCACTCCCCAACTACCCCCAGACAGAAACTAGAATCCCTCGAACTCACTTCATCTGTGGAAATCGAATCGATAATCAAGAATATGAAGCCTTCATCCCACCCATTGGACCAAATACCTACCAAATTCCTTCTCACCATTCCCAATACCATTGCGAAACCTCTGGCCGACATCATTAATTGCTCCCTCCTTCAAGGTACTGTCCCTGACTCATTGAAAATTGCTTCACTGAAACCTCTACTGAAAAAAACCCAACCTGGACCCAGACAACCCTGGAAATTTCCGCCCCATTGCAAACTTACCGTTCATAGCCAAGCTAATGGAAAAGCTAGTTAACATCTGACTCACAGACTACCTGGACTCTCACAATATTCTCTACCCTTCTCAATTCGGATTCAGGAAACGCCTAAACACAGAATCTCTCCTTCTTTCATTAACAGACAACATCCTGATGGACCTTGACAAAGGCCAATCTTACCTTCTAGCTCTCCTCGACATTTCAGCTGCGTTCGACACGGTAAATCATTCAATCCTCATCAACCGTCTAAAGCAGGGGTCAGGAACCTATGGCTCGGGGGCCAGGTATGGCTCTTTTGATGGCTGCATCTGGCTCGCAGACAAATCTTTAATAAAAAAGTACAAATCTAACAAAATCCCCCACCCTCCTGACGACCCCAAGACCTCAAAAATTAATTTACTACAACCCCCACCCTCCTGACCTCCCCAAGACCTGCCAAAAGTCCCTGGTGGTCCAGCGGGGGGTCCGGGAGCGGTCCGGGAGCGATCTCCTGGACTTGGGCTGTCGGCTGCCAGTAGTCAAAATGGCGCCGACGGCCCTTTGCCCTCACTATGTCACTGGGGTCAACCAATGGCGGTGGCGTCGACAGCCCTTTGCCCTTACTATGTCACAGGGGCTACCGCCGCCATTGGTCGACCCCAGTGACATAGTGAGGGCAAAGGGCCGTCGGCGCCATTTTGACTACTGGCAGCAGACAGCCCAAGTCCAGGAGATCGCTCCCGGACCCCCGCTGGACTACCAGGGACTTTTGGCAGGTCTTGGGGGGGTCAGGAGGGTGGGGTTGTAGTAAATTAATTTTGGAGGTCTTGGGGGGCATCAGGAGGGTGGGGGATTATAGTAAATTAATTTTGGAGGTCTTGGGGGGCATCAGGAGGGTGGGGGGTTTTGTTAGATTTTTACTTTTTTATTAAAGATTTGTCTGCGAGCCCTGGACCCCCGCTGGATCACCAGGGACTTTTGGCAGGTCTTGGGGGGGGTCAGGAGGGTGGGGGTTGTAGTAAATTAATTTGGCAGGTCTTGGGGGTGTCAGGAGAGTAGGGGGTTGTAGTAAATTAATTTGGTAGGTCTTGGGGGAGTCAGGAGGGTGGGGGGTTGTAGCTAGTATGGCTCTCACGGAATTACATTTTAAAATATGTGGCGTTCATGGCGCTCTCAGCCAAAAAGGTTCCCGACCCCTGGTCTAAAGGAAATAGGCATTTCTGGCTCTGCAATTCTCTGTTTCAAATCCTTTCTTTACAACAGGTACTACAAAGTCAAAATAAATGACAAAGAATCCCACCCAGTCCCTTCCAAACAAGGAGTATCACAAGGCTCTTCACTCTCTTCTATTCTGTTTAACATTTATCTACTTCCGTTATGCCAATTACTCAATAGCCTAAACCTTACCCACTATATATATGCTGATGACGTGCAGATACTAATCCCCATCTCGGACCCCATCTCCACTACACTAAGCTTTTGGAACAATTGCCTGCAATCCATCAACCTCCTTCTCTCGAGTCTCAACTTGGTCCTCAATACATCCAAAACAGAACTCCTTGTCATCTCACCAAGCGACAATATCCCCATCGCCAACAACGCAACCATACCACTAGCAAGCCAGGTGAGAGACCTTGGGGCCACCTTGGACTCCAGATTGAACTTCAAAAAGTTCATTAATACCACAACTAAATAATGTTTCTTTAAGCTACAGGTCCTAAAACAGCTAAAACCACTCCTACACTTCCATGATTTCCGTTCAGTTCTCTAAGCCATACTATTTTCAAAAATTGACTACTGCAACGCACTACTACTCGGTCTCCCTGCTTCTTCTACTAAACCTCTACAGATGCTGCAAAACGCAGTGGCCAGGATTCTTACAAACTCACGTCGTAAGGACCACATCACACCTGTCTTAAAAATCCTACACTGGCTACCCATCCACTATAGAATACTCTTCAAGACTCTTACTATCATTCACAAATCGGTCTACCAGCAATCCTCACTCCAACTCTCCATCCCTCTCGAACTTCATGCTTCCACAAGGCCGATCAGATCCGCATACAAAGGTTCTCTCCAGGCTCCCCCAAACAAATCCTCCGTCCACAACTCCATTCATAAACGAGCACTTTCGACAGCGGGCCCGCTCCATTGGAATTCTCTTCCCCCAGATATACGTCAGGAACAATGCCATCTATCCTTCAGAAAGAAACTGAAAACCTGGCTGTTCACCCAAGCCTACCGTTGAACGAGTCCCTATCAACCAATATTGCCTCTCACCTTCCTACCCACTCCTTATTTCCTCCCTCCCCCCCTGCCCTGCCACCACCCCCCTGTTTACCTCCCCTGTTCCTTCTTCCTCAAAAAGGCTATGCTAATAACTACCTTCGATAAATCTCCAGCCGAATTCAGCAACTTTATGTTAACCTGATATGTCTCGCTAGTTCATCTAAACCTCTCGGATGTCAACACAGCCACGACGTCGTGGATCAACATTACCAACAGGGTGGCAGATCAAGTATGCCCCATGACCACGAAAACGCCTCATCCGGACAAGGACAACAGGAAACCCTGGTTCACAACCGAGTTGAAGTCGCTCAAAAAGGAGCTCAGATGTAAGGAACACAGGTGGCGCAAAAACCCTTCCACAACAACCCTCTTGGCTTATAAATCCTGTCTAAATTCATACAGAAAACGGCATCAACAGAACAAAGAGAGAATTCTTCTCTAAAAAGATCCACCACTTTATCTTTGACTCTAGAGCTTTGTTTTCCTATGTATCAGCCCTCACAAAACCGACTACGCCCCTCATTCCAGACGCACAAGCTTCCAATAAAGCCAATGAACTGGCAGTCTACTTTGAGAAAAAAATCGCCACCCTCCTCACACCACTCAAGGGGCCCTCTCTTCAACCGAACTACCCATCCACCACCGGCCCCCAACGCTCTCACCCAACCCCCCAGCAACTCATCTCAATCCCAGCTTCGCTTACAACCCTTGAGCCTACGTCCGCTTTAGAAATAGAAAACATTCTCATGAAGATGAAGCCCTCGTCCCACCCATTAGACCACATTCCATCCAATCTGCTGTTCTCCATTCCTAAAATCATCGCCAAACCTATAGCAGACATCATAAACTGCTCGCTGTCACAAGGCCAAGTCCCTGACCAATTCAAGCTTGCAATACTCAAGCCTCTCCTTAAAAAACCTAACCTTCCACCCACAGACCCAGCCAACTTCAGACCCATTGCCAACCTTCCAATGATCGCTAAAATCATGGAGAAGATTGTAAACAGGCAACTATCCGAGTTCTTAGAAGAAAATAACATTCTCACTTCAAACCAATTCGGATTCCAAAAGTCATTGAACACTGAATCACTACTAGCCTCACTCTCTGACACCATCCTCATTAATCTGGAAAAAGGTCAACCTTTCCTTCTCGCACTACTGGAACTCTCCTCAGCGTTCGACACCGTGAGCCATTCGTGCCTACTTCAACGTCTGGCAGACATCGGCATAGCAGGATCAGCGCTCTACTGGTTCAAATCTTTCCTTGAAAATAGGCACTACAAAGTTAGGATTAACAACAAAGAGTCACTCCCGGTTAGATCGAAGCTGGGGGTACCTCAAGGATCATCCCTTTCACCTACACTATTCAATATTTATCTCCTTCCACTCTGCCATCTACTATCCAACCTCAAGCTAACCCACTTCCTATATGCGGATGACATCCAGATCCTCATCCCAATAGCTGAATCTCTCCACAAAACATGGTCTTACTGGAACAGCTGCCTCACAGCAATCAACAACCTGCTCACCAGCCTCAACCTCGTGCTAAACACCAGCAAAACCGAAATCCTCATAATAGCTCCAGACAACTGCACCCCGCTCAATTCGCCCATTTCTTCCCAACTCTCCCTCACATCGATCGACCACACTCCGCAAGTAAGAGACCTTGTGTGCTTGTAGACAACCAACTCAACTTCAGCAAGTTCGTAAACAACACCACCAAAGAATGCTTCTTCATATTGCAAGTATTAAAAAAAATTAAAACCACTTCTACACTTCCGAGACTTCCGCCTGGTTCTACAATCTATCATCCTCCCGAAACTGGATTATTGCAACTCACTCCTGCTGGGCCTGCCCGCTAGCACCATCAAACCACTTCAGATGGTCCAGAACGCGACGGCCAGAATCCTCACTAACACCAAAAAAAGGGAACACATCTCCCCTATCCTCCAGAACCTTCACTGGCTGCCTATAAAGTACAGGATACAATTTAAATCCCTCATGATGATTCACAAGGCCCTACACAACATCTCCCCCCTCAACCTATCTTTTCAATTGCAGCATCACATTTCCAAGAGACCGATAAGAAGTGCATACCAGAACATGCTTCACACCCAGCCGGCAAAAACCTCACTGAGGAAACGAGCCCTGTCCATTGCGGGTCCCCTCCTTTGGAACCTGCTCCCACCGGACCTCCGCCAAGAACCTTGCCTTTTGACATTCAAAAAGAAGCTAAAGACTTGGCTATTCACCCAAGCCTTCCCTAAGAGCTAAAACTTTAGGTAGCGATAGTCTGTATCCCGACCATTGTACATATGTTTCAGAGTTTGTATCTTGTTGCAGTTAAACGTGTTTTTGATTGTCTCCATAAAAGTTCTTTGTAAACCTGTTCCAATGTAACTCACCCCTGAGGCGACTGTTCAGTTCCATGTAAACCAGTGCGATATGTATTGAATACAGGAACATCGGTATATAAAAACTAAAAATAAATAAATAATCACTCGTTTTTCGCCGACTATTTTCAGTACTCTCCAGTTGTTTTAGTTTGAAATCTTTCCTTTCTTCCTAAGCCCATGTTTATGCTCCCTGTTTAATGTAACTTTATCTTCTATATAGTTGTTAATGGGTTTCCCCCCAGTTCCATTGTAAACCGATACGATATGACCTAGTCTTGAGCATCGGTATATTAAAAGAACTTAAATAAATAAATAAATAAATATTGCCGCAGGAGATTTGTACGTTAGCAGTGTGGTCCTCAGTACATAACTTTACCAGGTATTATTATCTGGATGTCAGGGCATAGGATGGGTGAGCCTTCCTTCAGGGAGCGTGTCCTGCGCATGGGGTCTATCGGAGTCGGCCCAATTTAGGTACATCCCACTGGTCTGGACTGATCTGGGTATGTTCAGGAAAGGAAAATTGGTTCTTATTTATTTATTTATTTATTTAATGGCTTTTATATACCGACGAACGTTGGGAACATCTCATCGGTTTACAGAGAACACAAAATTTAGCAACAGGCTTTACAATTAACGCATGATTATATGAAGAACAGTTAAACCAATAGTGATTACATATAATAGCTTCGTTTTTACAAGTAATATATGGGTAAGGAGGTTAGGTAAGGAAGGTTAGCTAACTTGGAGGAGCAGAAAAATCTGAATATAGGGGGGATATCTACATTTATAGGGTAAATATACATGAGTATGAGATTATATCGTCCTTTGTAATCTCCTTATTTACACTTAATGGAAAGAATGAGGGAAAGGGGGAATATGTACAGAGGAAAGGAGGTGGAAAGGCAAAGGGGAGGAAGGGGGGGTGGGGAAGGGGAGGAAGAGTCAATGGAAAGGATGGGGCCTTGAAGAGTATGATGGGGTGGGGAGGGGGGTAGGGTTGGAGTGGGAGAGAGGGAGAGGGAGAATGGGCGCAGGATAGGAGTAGGGGGAATGTTAGGTGAGTGGGCGTAGGTTAGGTGTATGAGTGCTTGAAGAACCAGGTCTTGAGGTTTTTCCTGAACATTTTTGGGCAGGATTCTTGTCGGAGTGATGTGGGTAGTTTATTCAGGAGGAGAGGGCCTGCTAGGGATAGGGCCCTTTCGTTTGTGGTGCGGAGCTTAGTAAGCTTGGGTGAGGGGGTATGTAGTGTGGCCAGGTATTGTTTTCTGGTGGGTCTATTATTGTTGTGGAAGGAGAGATGTTCTTTGTACCAGTGCATGTTTTGGTTGTGTAGGGATTTGTGTATTAGCGTGAGGGCCTTGAAGGTAATTCTGGATGCTACTGGTAACCAATGCAGATGTTTGAGTACAGGGGTTATGTGGTCATTTTTGTGGGTGTTGGTAAGTATCTGGGCAGCTGCATTTTGGAGGAGTTGCAACGGCTGGATGGTGCTTTTAGGCAGGCCTAGGAGCAAGGAATTGCAGTAGTCTATTTTAGATAATACGAGGGCTTGTAATATGGTGCGGAAGTCGCTGAGATGTAGTAGAGGTTTGAGTCTTTTTAGGGTGTGTAATTTGAAGAAGCAGTCTTTGAGGGTGTTATTGATTAATTTTTTGCAGCTGAGGTGACTGTCTAGGTATACGCCGAGGCTACGTACATGCGTTGGGAAGGTGAAGTTATTGGAGGGATCATTGTTATGTGTGAGTGAGGGGGTCATTAGAAGAGTGTGGGAGATGTTGGGGGGTGATATGAGGATGAGTTCCGTTTTAGCGGCATTGAGGGCTAGAAAGTTGTTGGATAGTAGGCTGCTGATTTCGGAGAGGGCGGATTTCCAAGTTTCAATGGCTTTGTGAATTGAGTCATTAACAGGAATAAGTATCTGCACATCATCAGCATATATGAAGTGCGGAAGGCCAAGTTTAGCAAGGAGATGGCAGAGGGGGAGGAGTAACAAAAATTACCTTCTAATTTTTGTTCTTGTAATACCACAGATCAGTCCAGACGCCCTCCCATTTGATGCCAAAAGACTGATTTTTTTTTTTTTTTTTGCCAAGTTTTGTTGCTTAGTACAGAATTTTTCTGTTTAATAAATAATTTTTCTCTTAGATGGCATTTGCAGGATTCACTTCCTTGTCTTGTTTGGTTCTGGACGAACAAGATTTATAGTTCAGGGGTATCTAACCTTTAGTTCCCTAATTCTGTGTGAAGGGGTTTCTAAAGTATCTTGGCTTTGGGTACAGGTCAATACTGAGGTCCTGCAGGTGACACTCTCAGTTAAGTAGCAGTGCTTCAAAGGTTTGTTCTCTGACTCCATCTGCTGGAAAGGTTGAATAAACCACTGGTCTGGACTGATCTGTGGTATTAAAGGAACGAAAATTAGCAGGTAAGAAATAATTTTCCTATCACCATCAAATGTATCAGGCAAGCAATCCATTAATGTAATAAAAGGATATTTACATAGAATTTCTTTATTCAAAGGCTGTCAGCAACTGTAGCACCACCAATAATTGTTAGGCATGTCAGTCAACACAGGACCTGCGTGTTCTAATAGATTTTTAACAAAGAAGCTTTTGCTGCTTTTTGACTATCCGGCTAAAATACATGAAAATGGATCCCTCCAGCACACATGCACAACTTCAATATCTATATGGCTGTATGTTAAAGTCATCTTTTATCACCCTTTTATCATAAAAATCTGTTTTCTTAAGTAAGCCAGTCTCTATTGTCCAAATTTTTTTGTTTCTTATGATACCTGATTATTGTATCTGTATCTTTTTTTGACTCTTGTCCATAGCCTCAGGTTTATAGTTAGGCAAGATCTTTCAAGCTAATGAAATTGATCTTTTTAGTGTAATCCCTTTCATTTTCATTCAGGTCTTTCCACTTGACAGTGTAGCTGTATGTTTTGGGCCCAGCTGATACAAACTCTGTGATATGCTTATCTGCAGGTATCTCACTCCTCACCTCACCTAAATAATGTACCAGAAGTGGGTTGCTGTCACCTTCACGACTCACAAATATCACAGAGTCTGTATCATGGTACAAACAACGTTCTTGCAAACTGTTAAGCAGATTGTACAATTATAAACGAGCATGAGCTCATTTAGAGCTGTACAATGAAGATGTTTGTATTACCTAACAACATACTGCTGTCTTTTGAACGCTTCCATGTCACACATGCTGTATCATCATCAATGAGGTCACACAATGAAACCTCAAATTCAGGTGAAAAATACTTACAGGGATTGTCAGCGTCTCTCACAATACTTGTAATGGGTAGATTTGTTCTTTGGCCAAACTTCCCCACAAAGAGTTTAAGAAACATTTAGCAATTTGGCACTTTGCGAGGTTCATACTAACAGGGTCTGGACATAATACCACACCACCTTTTTTGTAAAAATCAGATATATATAGGTTTTATTTTTCTACATCGGTACACCACTAAGGATAACCGGAGGCTTCCTGTTTTTGATGGAGATGTATTTTTATGTATTCAGAAAACAGACTGTCAGATTTATGTTCTAAGTGCCATATTTCACATATTTCTGCAACCACATACCATTTACAACAACCACATTCATCTCCACATTGCACCAAGTCCCTACCCAGGGCTCTCTTCTCAACCGTGTGGGTGCACGCTTCCTGCTGCCAGTTGTCAGCCCATGTACGACACCAGCGGGGAATATGAGCTTACCACCCACGCGGATGGGTAACACATCGAGATTTCCCGAGCGCACAGGAAATATCTTAGCTTCTTGGTGGGTGAGAAGCACTTCCAGTACAGGGTGCTGCCTTTCAGCCTGGCATCTGCACCCTGCTTCTTCTCCAAGTACCTGGCCGTGGTAGGGGCCTACCTGCGGTGGCTGCAGTGCAAGTTTTTCCCTACCTGGACAACTGGCTTATCAAGAGCACCACCCAGGAGAGACCACTGCGGTCCCATTCATGTGTTGGAGACCTTTCGATTTCTGGTCAACTACCCAAAGACGCAGCTTGTCCCATCACCTCAGCTGGACTTTGTTGGTGCCAGTTTCGACACAGCTTAAGCCAGGGTGTTTCTGCCCTAGAATTGAGCACTCACTATAGTGTCCCTAGCAAGAGTGATGTCTCAGAGTCGCCAAGTTTGGCACACCATATGCCCTGCCTGTTGGGACACATGGCTGCAACTGTCCATGTCACTTCGTTCCCGTGTCTACACATGATCTGGGCACAGTGAACCCAGCGGTTCCAGTGGCACCAGGACTTTCGGGTACTCATCTGTATTCTCCTAGAATAAGCAGTCCTCACGGTTGGTTGACATCATCAGATGGACCCCGGCATGGAAAACTTTTGTCAAAGTTTCTAGAAACTTTGACTGGCACACTGAGCATGCCCAGCAAGCCACTATCCCCGCAGCCATGCAGGGTCTCCCTTCAGTCTCCTTTTTTCCACGATGCAGTTGCCTCGCGGGTTTTTGGAGCTCTTCAGTTTCTTTTCTTAACAGAAGGCTCTTTTTTTTTTTTTTTTAATTAACAATTTTTATTGCCGTAAACAACGAATAGGCACAGTGTTCATAACCAGTAACAGGATAATAAATGACAAAGTATAAAATTATTCATTCCATTCCATCACCCCCCCCCCTCCCATTTATGATATGCAGATAGGATGTAAAAGGTTGGTAAAGGTTGATGCATCCGCTTCGCGTTTGGTGAATGTCACTCTCCATCCATATCCTCGGGAAAAGTAAGTTGTGTCCAGGTCAAATAAGACTCCTAGACAGAATTATATTGAGAGAGTTTGTGGTATTTAATAGCAGTTAAACGATACAGTGTGCAGATCTTGTCTAGGGGATGCAAAATCATGGGAAGAGTGGGCGGCGTAGGACGCTTCTTGGTGGCGGTGCAGAATTGATATATAAAAGTTTGCTCTGATGCAGAAAAGGTGTCATCTAGCAGGTTCAGGAGCGCTGTAGAAGTTGTTAGTTGGCATGGGACATGGAGAATATGCTGTATGGTATCAGCAACAGCTTGCCAAGTGGGTGCAATGAGATGGCAATCCCACCACATGTGTAGGTATGAGCCAGGTTGTGAGCACTGTCACCAACATTGAGCTTTCAGAGAGGCACAAAATTTGTGTAAGTGAAGGGGCGTTAAGTGCCATTGATAAAGTAATTTATAGTTCACTTCCATGATCCACGTGGAAATTGAGCCATGTGCAATTCTAGTAAAAACTCGGGACCAATCATCGTCTGAGAGACAATTGAGATCTTGCTCCCATGCCTGTATGTGGTGGGGCTTAGAAAGTAGTTGAGAGTTCAGAATTTTATAAATTTTTTAAATGAGACCTCGAGGCAGACGGGGAGATGAGCAGTAGCCTTCAAAAAGAGATCTGTCGGTCGCCAAAAGGCCACTTCTCTTCACTTGTGTGATAAAGTGGCTGATTTGCATGTAGGAGAGAAAATCAGCATTAGACAGGTTATACAGAGAACTCAATGCTGTAAATGAGACAAGTGACCCCAGAGAGGTGAGATGTGAAAATTGGGTGATGCCAATTTTTTTTCCAGCGTGGAAAAAGCATGGATAGGGAGACAGGGTGGGAATGAGACATTGTGGAACAGCATAGTCCATGCAAAGTAGGTTGCTTTGCCGACCAACCTATGTTTCCACGCTGACCAAACATTTAGAGTGTGCCTAGTTGTTGATGCTATGTGTGGGCATGGGCGCCATGTAGATCGGGGTTGCCATGGCATCGCTTGTAATGGCATATCTGAGAGCCATTCTTATTCATCTGTGCCTATTGTTTGGTGCCAAATGTGCTATGCCAGTCTATTAGGGGGCCGAAGCTGGGCAGCTGCATAGTACCATATTAGATTAGGCAGGCCTAATCCCCCATTTTCTTTAGCTTGGTATAATACAGTTCTGGCTACTCTGGGTGGACGGTGTCTCCATAGGAAACAAAGAAGTTTCCATTGCCAAGTTTGGAAAGTAGTGTTGGATATGGCTAAGGGCAGGGTCTGAAACAAGTAGAGAAATCTGGGTAAAATATTCATTTTGAGAGTAGACAGCCGGCCCAGCCAGGAGAGCGTAAGTCGTTCCCACTTACTGAGATCATGATGTATGTTTTGGAGGAGGGGGGAGTAATTAAGTTGATAAAGGTCAGTTAATTGTTTGCCTATATTAACTCCCAAATATTTGAGTTTAGTGGAGGCCCATTTGAAGGGATGATGATTCTTCAAATCGGTCTCCAACTGTGATGGACATGAGATATTAAGGACTTCCAATTTGTCCTAGTTAATTTTGAGTCCGGAGACCGCACTGAACTGGGCAAATTCAGATTCTATCTCCAGTAGAGAGAATTCAGGGTTCCCCACAGTGAGCATAATGTCGTCGGCAAACAGGGACATTTTGTATGTTTGTGGGCCTAAGTTGAAGCCATCAATAGAGGAATTAGTCCTTATTCGAATAGCTAGTGGTTCAAGAAAGATGGCGAAAAGCAGAGGGGAGAGGGGGCAACCCTGCCTAGTACCACGTTGGACGGTGAAGAGATCAGAATATCCGCCATTTATTTTTAGACTGTGGGAGAGGTGTAGAGGGCCTGCAGCCAATGTAGAAAGGAACCTCCGCAATTCATAGCTTGCAGGGTCTGAAACAGAAAAGGCCAATGGACCATGTCGCAGGCCTTTTCTGCATCTATGGCCAGCAGTAACGTGGGCGTGGATTGTTTAGTGGTGCCCCATAGAATGTTGATAATTTTACACACATTGTCGCTTGTCATACGGCCTGGAAAAAATCCAGCGTGATCTGTATGTATAATTTGGGCTGTAAAACAGTTTAGCCTATCTGCTATTATTTTAGCTAGTATTTTTAAATCGAGGTTAATCAGGGAGATAGATCGGAAGACGTACATAGTGCGGGGTCACGGCGCGGTTTAGCAATAATGGTAATGCTAGCCATGTTGGAAGAGGGAAGAAGCTTGCCCCCTTCGCGGAGGTAGTTAAAGTGCTTTTGTAGATGGGATACTAGATGGAGACTAAAAGTCTTGTAAAATTTGGCGGTGAGGCCATCAGGGCCTGGGGCCTTACCTATTTTTAGCTTTTTTATGGCTCCTAAAATCTCGGGGGTAGAGATGGCCGCATCTAGAATATTCCTCATATCTTGTGATAGGCGGGGGAGAGGGATCGACTGGAGATATGTCTCAATAAATGTCTGAGGTATGTGTGTCTCAGCCGCATACAGATTTTGGTAGAATTTGAGAAATTGTTGCGTAATGGCGGAGTTGGAAGACTCAATTTGGCCCCTGTCATTTTTTATTTTAAGAATATGATTCTGAAACATAACTTTCTTTAACTTGTGGGCTAGGAGTTTGCCGGCTTTATTTCCCCCCTCAAAGTGTAGTTGGCGGGTTAGAGAAAGGGAGTGTGCAATATTGTCCAGTTCTAATCTATGAAGGTCTTCTCTAGCCCGGGTGAGGGCAGTGAGTAATTTAGGTGATGTGCTCTGCATATGTTGGTGTGAAAGTAGTAATGCAATTTGATCTCGTAGCTTAGAGTGGGCAGCTTCCTCCTGCTTTTTTAGGTAAGAGGAGCGGGAAATAAAATGGCCCCTAATATAAGCTTTAAAACACTCCCACACCACAATCGGAGACTGAACAGACTCTGCATTGGTTTGAAAAAAATCAGAAATAACTTTAGTGAAATCCTTGGTGTATTGAAGATCATGGAGGAGAGAGTCATTTAGTCTCCAGAATCAACAGCCCTGGTCTATATTAGATAAACAAAGATCTAGGAGAATGGGGGCATGGTCAGACCAGGCAATGATGCCTATTTTGGCTTTCTGTATCGTATGATATAGAGATTTATCCACCAACAGATAGTCAATCCTGGAGTATGAATCATGAGCTGCTGAATAGAAAGAGTAGGAACGTGATTGCGGGAATTTGGTTCTCCAAGTGTCTACTAGATGGAAATCTGACTTAAGGACCTTTAATGCTCGTGAGTGGGAGAAAGCTGTCGAGGAATGGCCTTTGGAGTTATCTAGTGTTGGTGATATCACAACATTGAAATCCCCTCCTAGGATGAGCCGACCCAAGTGGTGTTGAAGCAAGAGCTGATGTAGTTCTTTAAAAAATGCAGCTTGGTCCCTATTTGGGGCATATATATTAAGCAGTCTCATGAATCTTGACACGCAATAGTAAATATCGACCCTTAGGGTCTGGCTTATATAAAGTGCATTCCACTTCCAGGCTAGCGGCAAACAAGATTCCCACACCGGTGTATTTAGCCAGTTTATTATTGGCAGAATAGTATTGTGGGGCAAATTTAGAGGATTTCATAAGGGACTCATGTTTCCGTGAAAGATGAGTTTCCTGGAGAAAGATTATCTCAGGATTAAGTATATTAAGTTCTTGAAAGAGAAGAGATCGTTTCTGAGGAGAATTCAGCCCCATAGTATTAATAGAAACAATTCTCAATTTGGCCATAATGGTAAGTGCTCAAGCATCCACAATCTAGTATACCGCCAGCCTTCAATACAGCATTCAAAAATGGTATACAATAGTGCAAGCATCAGAACATAAAAGGATTGAGCAAAGATATTCGACAGCGACCAACACCTGACCCTAAGACCAGGAAGATTTAATACTAACTTACCAACGAAGACAATGCGGATGTAATAACCAAAATATATGTGAATTAGCATATCATGAAACCCCTGAGGACTGATATCCTCACGTATACAGTATAGGCCTGCTAATCCCCTCCATGTAGGCTCTCTCCATCTACTCTCTGGGGGGAGTGAGGTATCAGCGGGTAGAGACGGCCCCCTCCACCCCAGTCCCCAGCCCTCATAGAGCAAAGGTGGGTCCAATAGGGACCTGTATGTGATATCCAAGACTTAAGACAAAAAACATAAGCAAGCAAAGTCAGAGATAAAAGTCAAACCAGGAGAACATACTCTTGTTAAGTTTGACATGGAGCTTGAACTTGTAGCCGGATGAAAAATGCTTAAATGGAGCCTTGGCTGTGGGTGGATCCGCCAGATTGCCTACGGAGCCTTCCTGATTGTTTTTCTACCTTTTGCCAGGCTGGGTAGTGCGTGGCATTCTGTGTTCCCTGGCCGGGGGCTGAGCGCTAGTGTAGCCGCACGAAGCAAGGACATGATTTTATGGGTGATCCCATCCAGAATAACTGACAATCCAAACGGGTGTAGCCAGCGATATTTTGTGTTGTTGCTTCTGAGAAAAGTAGTGGCTTCCCGCAGAGCTTGCCTATTTTGTAGCGTTGCAGCAGATAGGTCAGGAAATACAGATATGTCTTGCCCGTTCCATTTCCAGCTAGGTTGTGATCTGGCTGCCTGCGCTACTTGTTCCTTGGTTGCATAAGAACATAAGAAAATGCCATACTGGGTCAGACCAAGGGTCCATCAAGCCCAGCATCCTGTTTCCAACAGTGGCCAATCCAGGCCATAAGAACCTGGCAAGTACCCAAAAACTAAGTCTATTCCATGTAACCATTGCTAATGGCAGTGGCTATTCTCTAAGTGAACTTAATAGCAGGTAATGGACTTCTCCTCCAAGAACTTATCCAATCCTTTTTTAAACACAGCCATACTAACTGCACAAACCACATTCTCTGGCAACAAATTCCAGAGTTTAATTGTGCGTTGAGTAAAAAAGAACTTTCTCCGATTAGTTTTAAATGTGCCCCATGCTAACTTCATGGAGTGCCCCCTAGTCTTTCTACTATCCGAAAGAGTAAATAACTGATTCACATAGAGAAGCAACCTATAATATCACGGCTGTGATTAGGCATAGGAAATCTTAGAGCCCTAGGTGCCCTTTCAAATTTTATATCTGGGGCACTATAATCAGGCTTTGAATTAGTCTTTGAGAGCAGGTTCAGACAAAACCCCCTATCGAGCTCGTGGCAGTCTTCTGGTGATTGAGACTCAGAAAAGCTGCGAAATCTCAAATTTCCTCGGCGAGCCCGATTTTCAAGGTCAGCGATTTTAGTGTGTAGTTGTTGGGTGTCAGAGTGGAGCGAGGCACAGAGCGATTTATTTTCTTTAGTGAGCTCTGCGTGGCCTTCCATACAGGTATCTAATTCATCGACCCGGTGGCCTAAGGAGCTGATCTCTTCTTTTATCTCCTCGACATGTGCCATTAGCTCCTGGCGGTATGTTTTTATGTCAATCCGAATAATTGCAAACCACTCTCTGAACTCATCGCGAGTGTGGTGTTCTGACATTGTAGGGCCTGCTGATTCAGGTGCCAACAGGTTTTTGTCAGGGCTTGGAGTCCACGATCGGGCGCCATCTTGGGATGCCGATTTAGCGGCTTCCAGGCCCTCAATCGCGCGGCGACCCTCGCTGGAAGTCTGGATTTTTTTTTTCGCTGCCATTCTTATATTCACTGTTGGGTAAGTGGGGTTTTGAGCTGCTTGACGTGTGGAAAGTGCTTGGATGAGGTCAGATGTTGAGGGCTGCGGTGGGAGCTTGCGGGTTAGGCAGCCATCTCTCGTCACGGGCCCCCCCCCCCCCCCCCAAAAGGCTCTTTATGATCCCTGGGGTGATGATTCTTCCAAGTTTTTTCCTCAGAGGCTTCAGATGATCTTCCGAGCCTTCACCTCTGGACAAGAGGTGCCGTTCACCTCTGGAGGATTTGTCCTTCACCGGCTTTGTCCGGGCAATGGCAGAGGCTTTACCTTTTCAGTTATTTCCTGAAGAGGATGCCCGCCATAAAATGTTGGAAGTCCTCCAATTCGTTGATGTCTTGAAGGAGGTGGTAGCTGTCTCGGTGCATGAGGTCCTCCTGGAGCTCCTCCACTGGCTATGGGAGCACCCAGGCTCCATCCCCCCAGTCAACCAGAAGAAGGATGCCATTTATTTAGTACAGCAAGCCCTGGGATCCCAAAAGAGCCAGCTCCCGCACTAGTCGGTTGTAGTGCAGTTGGCCCTGAAAAAGGTTGAGAGATCCCGCACCCACTCTTCTGCCGTGTCCCCCCCCTCCCCCCAGGGAAAGACCAAAGAGCCATGGATACCCTGGGCCACAGAGTCATCTTAGTATTTGGGTAATTGCCAGGTTCTTGTGGCCTGGTTTGGCCTCTGTTAGAAACATGATGCTGGGCTTCATGGACCCTTGGTCTGACCCAGCACAGCAATTTCTTATGTTCTTATGTTCTACGGAGTGATGTTCATTGCCCATATTGCGGCATATCAATTATACATTAATTTTATTTATTTATTTAGAAATTCTTATATACCGCACAAATAAGGCAGGTACCTGCCCGACTAGGCGGTTTACAAAAACAACATTCATAAAAAATTGGTACACACGTAATAACAGCTACATTACATTTAATTACATTAGGGTCTAAGTACCTCTTTAAACAGGTTTTGTTACTGAATGTTAAACGCTTTGTTGAACAGATAAGTTTTTAATTTTTTCTTAAATTCTTTGTGATTAACTGTCAATCTTAAGTGATCTGGTAGGGCGTTCCAGTATATTGGTCCTGCAACAGAAAATGCACGTTTTCGAGTAAGTTCTAACGATGCTGATTTAACTGAAGGAGTCTCTAAAATACATTTATCCATTGATCGGAGTTGTCGTGAGGGTTTATAAATATGTAGCAGAGAGCAGAGCCAGACAGTATTTGTAGAATAGAGTAAATTATGGATGGTAGTTTGGCAATTATGACAACTCCAATCACTCAACTCCTAGGTCTCTCACTTTTCACGTTAACACTATTCAATGCACAGTCACTTTCCAAAAAAATGCATATTCTCAATGACTACCTCATAGAGGTCAACCCAGACATATGTGCAATCACGGAAACATGGTTAAAACCCTCAGACATAGTACTAACAAACCAGCTGCCTACACAAGCCTACGACCTCTTCTCAGTACCAAGACCCAAAAAAAGAGGAGGAGGCATCCTACTAGCTGCCAAAAAACAACTAGGCCTAACATTACAATATACAAACAACTCCATAAAACTCGAATTCTCCATTTTCAAATCGGAACAGCTACAAATATGCCTCATATACGCCCCACCAGGAACGCTAGACTCTAACCCCTCCCCACTAATAGAGCTGATAGCCAAACACGTCAACACAGACAAACCAACTATAATCCTAGGAGACTTCAACTTACATATTGACTCTTTCCCTCAATCCACAAATTGTGAAACAGTTCTCTCTTCACTTAATCACTTGGGTTTCACACAAATAGTTAACGGTCCTACACACAAGGCTGGACACACGTTGGACCTCATCTTCCTCAACGACAATTTATCCATCCACTCCAATCCCTCCTCTGTACCAGTCCCCTGGTCAGACCATCGGATCATCGATACGTCCCTTAAGATAAAAAACCTCTCTCTCAAACCACCACCAAAAACACCATTCATTTCAGGAAACCATGCCCACTGGACCAACTCAGCGAACGGTGCTCCAAAGAACTCAACCAACTAGACCTCACTGACGCCAACACAGCCACCTCCTCATGGATTGAACTCACCAACAAAATCGCGGACCAACTCTGCCCAACCACCACTAAAGTAATACAACCTTCACTGGACAACAGAAAACCTTGGTTCACCCCTGAACTTAAATCCCTAAAACAAAAACTACGAAATAAAGAACAAAGCTGGAGGAAAAAACCCTCTTCTGCATCCCACGCTGCCTACAAAGCCACCCTCAATACCTACAGAAACGCCATCCATAAAACCAAAAAAGATTTCTATGCAAGAAGAATCCACAATTTCATCTTTGACTCAAAAGCGCTTTTCTCCTACGTTTCATCACTCACAAAACCAGCTTCCTCATCCATTCCAGATCACCAAGCTCTTAACAAAGCCAACGAACTTGCCAACTACTTCAAGACAAAAATTTCCAACCTAACCCGCTCCCTTACAACCCAAAATCCCCCACCAACCTACCTCAACACATCCCAGACCCTGCAGAATTTCAGCTTAGAGGCCTTCGAACCTATATCTGCCCAGGAGATCGAAAACACCCTCAAGAAAATCAAACCATCCTCCCATCCGTCGGATCCACTACCTACAAACCTGCTCACCGCCATCCCAAACACCATCGCACAACCCATTGCGGATATCATCAATACCTCTTTAGCTCAAGGCACAGTACCAAATCAGCTAAAACTAGCAATTCTCAAACCGCTACTGAAAAAACCAAAAGCCTCACCTACCGACCCAGCCAATTTCCGGCCCATCGCAAACCTTCCCTTGATTGCCAAACTGATGGAAAAAGCAGTCAACAAGCAATTGTCAGAATACCTAGAGGAACACAACATTCTCTCCCCCGCTCAGTACGGATTTCGGAAATCTCTAAACACAGAATCCCTTCTGCTTTCCCTCACGGACACCATCATCTTGAACCTGGAGAAAAAACAATCACACCTCCTGGTGCTTCTAGATCTATCCTCAGCTTTTGATACGGTAAATCATACACTCCTCATAGACCAACTAGCAAACATAGGCATCAAAGGTACGGCACTCAACTGGTTTAAGTCCTTCTTGTGCAACAGGTCATACAAAGTCAGAATAAACAACAAAGAATCCCATCCTGTCCTGTCAGACCAAGGTGTACCTCAAGGCTCCTCACTCTCACCCACCCTCTTCAACATATACCTCCTCCCCCTCTGCCAACTTTTCTCAAAGCTTAATCTCACCCACTACCTTTATGCGGATGACATACAGATTCTCATCCCAATCACAGAGTCTCTTCAAAAAACCATCACATTCTGGAAGGACTGCTTACAACCAATTAAACAACTACTTTCCAGCCTTAACCTGGTTCTAAATGCCAACAAAACGGAGATGCTACTTATTTCACACGACTCGCGTATCAACTCATCAAGCTCCTCACAATCATCTACCTCAAACACTGAGTTCACCACAGACGTCAGGGATCTAGGAACTTGGCTGGATAACCAACTAAACTTAAAAAAATTCATAAACACCACCACTAAAGACTGCTTTTACAAATTACAAGTCCTCAGAAAGTTGAAACCGCTCCTTCATTTCAACGACTTTCGTCTAGTTCTACAATCTATCATCTTATCAAAACTAGACTACTGCAACTCTATCCTACTCGGTTTCCCCACCAATAGTATCAAACCTCTACAGATGGTACAGAACGCCGCCGCCAGAATCCTCACAAACACCAATAAAAGGGATCATATCTCCCCCATTCTCTGCAACCTACACTGGCTACCCATTAAACACAGGATCTTATTCAAAGCTCTCACTATCATTCATAAAGCGATACACAACACGGCTCCCATCACATTAAGGACACAATTTCGACCGCATACTTCATCAAGACCCATCAGAAGCACCTACAAAGGCACACTATTTGCCCCTCCTGCAAAAACATTGCTAAGGAAGAGAGCACTTTCAACTGCCGGACCTCACCAATGGAATGCTCTACCCCCAGACCTACGCCTCGAACCTAGCCTACCAGAGTTTAAAAAAAAGCTAAAAACATGGCTCTTTAGGCAAGCTTTCCCATTCACTTAATGTATGTCTTCATGATCTGATCCCTTAATGCTCATGTCCTCATGATCTGATCCCTTAATTATCAAGCCTCCTTACCCCTTCTCCTTCCATCCTTCCACTCCTCCCTTCTCTCCTCCCCCATGAGAAAGTGACCCAGCATTCTAACCATTTCAGGCCCCTTCCTCGCCGGCTCCCCCCCTTCCACCCCGTCCATCTGTTCCATGTTAAGCCAACTCTCGCAAGCCACTGATTATTTTGAATTTTGAATTATTATTTTGAATTATTATTTATTATTAATTTATATTTATTTATTACCAAGTTGTTTTATTCTGACTCACTGTTATAACACGTTATCTGTATAGTTCACGAAGACTCATTGTTTCTGTTAGTTGTATAGTTTTAAGGAGACTCATTGTTACAGTTCCATGTAATAAACCCTGGTCGGACTTGTAAGACCAGGGCAATTTGCAGTTCTATGTAAACCGGATTGATTTGTATCTTATACAGGAATTTCGGTATATAAAAATTAAAAATAAAATAAATAAATAAAATAATAGTTTATAGGTTATATGATGAGTAATTGGAAGCCAGTGAAGTTGTTGTAGTATGAATAAATACAATCGGAATCTCTGGAAGCAGGTTTAGGAGCTTGCTGAAGGTCTCCTGCAACAGTTAAAGGAAGGGTTAGAGTCCGTAGTTCAGAAGGACTTCGAGGCTGGCAAGCATGACGTGCGAGCAGCCTGCAATGTCTTTGAGACTGCATCAAGAGTGTCAGCAGCCGGTATTAGTGCCCAGAACTGGGCCTGGCTTAAGGCCTCTGACCTCCGCCCCGAAGTCCAGGAGAAGCTGGCTCACCTTCCTTGCACAGGTGACAACCTGTTTGGAGACAAGTTTCGGACATGGTGGCCCAACTAAAGGACCACCACAAAACCTTGCAACAGCTATCCGCCACCATCTTGGACCCTTCTTCAGCAACCCGTCAGGCGCCACATCGGGACCCGAGGAAGCCCTTCTACAGGCAACGGAGATACTATCTTCTGGCCTCCCGGGCTAAAGGTCTTCGGCTGCCCCTAAGAGCTGACCACGCCAGCACCGGGTGCTTCAGGCACAGCCCACACCTCAACCCAGCTTTGCGGTGGGATTTTGACAGGCAAGGAGAGAGCAGCAGCGTGATTCTGGTGCTCAGGATCCCAAGCCACCAGTTGGGGGCTGGCTATGTCTGCCGACTGCTGGGCTCCCATCACAACTGACCGCTGGGAGTTAACCATTGTATGGCGGGGCTACCTCCTGAATTTTCTCAGCGCCCCACCGGACTCTCCTCCCTCAACGGGGTAGGGTCTCATGGAACATGCAACAGACCTTGAGTTAGAACTCTCAGCCCTGCTACAGACCAAGGCCAAAGGGCCAGGGGTTCTACTCCAGGTACTTTTTCGTTCTAAACAGAACAGGCGGCCTCCAGCGCATTCTCGACCTCCAAGCCTTAAACAGGTTCCTGAGGCGAGAGCGGTTCAAGATGGTCTCATTGGGCACCTTGATTCCCCTTCTTCATCAGGGGGATTGGCTCTCCTCTCTCGATTAAAAAGACACCTACCGGCACATTGCCATATTTCCTCCTCATCAGAAATTCCTACGCTTCATGGTAGGCCAGCGGCACTTCCAGTACAGGGTTCTACCCTTCGACATCACTCCGCACCTTGTGTCTTCAACAAGTGCTTGGTGGTGGTGGGGGACACACCTGCGCCAAAAGGAGGTGCATGTGTTCCCATACTTGGACGACTGGCTCGTCAGGATTTCCTCGAGGGAGAGTGCCCTTTGGGCCCTATGCTCGATGGTCGAGGCGCTCCAGTCACTGGGTTTTCTCATCAATTATCCAAAATCTCAGCTGACACCATCCCAGCAGCTCAACTTTATTGGGGCAAACCTGGACACCACTGTGGCCAGGGCATTCCTCCCCAGTGATCATGCGTCAACTCTGGTGGGCCTGGCTCGGTCCATTTGCCACTGACGAATGGCCTCTGCCTGCCTGCCTGATTTTGCAACTGCTGGGCTACATGGCGGCGTCAGTACATATCATCCCAATGGCCCGGCTGGCTATGAGGATGATGCAGTGGACTTTGCGGTCCCAGTGGCACCAGGCCTCCCAGGAACATTCCGCATTAGTCCGGATAACCCCAGCCACTCAAGGGGGACTCCCTTGCATGGTGGGAGCAAGAGACCAACCTGCAGGAGGGCCTTCCTTTTGAAAACCCTTCTCCTCAATCGATCCTTACCACTGATGCCTAAAACATTGGCTGGGTGGCGCATGTGGGTGGCCTCTGCATGCAGGGTGTGTGATGGAAGCCCAAGGTGAGATGCCAGATTAATTTCCTGGAGCTATGGGTGATGAGGTACACACTGTATGCTTTCCAGGACCACCTGTCCCACATGGTTGTCCTGATAAAGACAGACAACCAAGTGGCCAGTGTGGTACATGAACAAGCAGGGGGGCACAGGCTCCTAGCTGATCTGCCAGGAGGCTGTGCAGAACTGGGCCTGGGCCCTGTCCAAGGGCATGCTCCCGCGAGCAGTATACCTGGCAGGGATGGAGAATGTGGTGGCAGACTGCCTGAGTAGGACGTTCCACCCCCACGAGTTGGTCCCTAAGCCCCTCCGTGGCAGACAAGATCTTCCGCTGGTGGGGTCGACCAGATGTGGATCTCTTCGCCTCCCCTCAGAACCACAAGGTGAGTCATTTCTACTCCTTGTATAGGGAGGACAGAGAACCAGCCCTGGATGCCTTTTTTCAATCATGGAGAGCAGGTCTTCTGTAAGCGTATGCTCTGCTTCTGCTAATAGGGAAAATCCTCTTGAAACTCCAGCAGGCAGGGGCTCTATTATTTTATTTATTTATTTATTTATTTATTTAAATTCTTTTAAAATACCGATGCTCAAGTCCAGGTCATATCGTACCGGTTTACAGTAAACTAGGGGGAACCAGTTAACAGAGCAAACAAAACCAAAAGTTACATTATAACAGGTAATGTGGAACTAGGCTGTTAGAGAAAAAGATAGGTTAAACAAATTCTAACTGGAGAGAAGGGCAAAAGGAGGAGAGAGTGCTTACAGGATAAGAACTATGTACAAATTTACATAGTGTATATGAAATTAAGCAAATTATAAGATAGTGCAATTAGTCGGACAACAGTTCCTTTGAGTTGCGGAAATGGACGCATCCGTGGGGTAAGAGACTGTGTGGGTGACCCTGAGGCTTTTTCAGGGGTAAGCTTGGGCGAACAGCCAAGTTTTTAATTTTTTTCTGAATGTGATATGGCAATGTTCCTGGCGGAGATCTGGCGGGAGGGAGTTCCAGTGATGCGGACCAGCAATTGATAGTGCCCGTTTTTCAATAGAGTTGTGAAAAACGGATTTTTTGGGGGGAACTTGGAGGGAATCTCTATATGCAGATCTGGTGGGTCTTGCAGAGGAGTGTGGTTTGAGGGGTATGGTAAGTTGGAGCGAGGATTCTTGAAATAAGGTTTTGTGGATAATAGTAAGTGTCTTGAAGAGAATTCTGTAGCGAATGGGTAGCCAGTGAAGTATTTTTAGAATCGGGGTGATGTGGTCCATGCGGCGGGAGTTTGTGAGGATCCTGGCTGCGGCGTTTTGCAGCATTTGAAGAGATTTGGTAGAAGAGGCCGGGAGACCAAGTAACAGCGCATTACAATAGTCTATCTTTGAGAATAGTATGGCTTGAAGGACCGAACGGTAGTCATGAAAGTGAAGGAGAGGTCTTAGTTGTTTTAATACCTGTAGTTTGTAAAAGCCTTCTTTGGTGGTGGTGTTGATGAATTTTTTAAAGTTTATTCTGGAGTCTAGGAAGGCTCCAAGGTCTCTCACTTGATTTACTAGAGGTATGTTAGTATTGATGGCTAGTATGTTGTTATCATTAGGGGAAATGATTAGCAGTTCGGTCTTGGACGTATTGAGAACGAGGCAGAGACTTGTGAGAAGGAGGTTGATGGCGTGAAGGCAGCTATTCCAGTAGTTTAGCGTGTCGGAGGCGGGTTCCTTGATGGGGATTAGGATCTGCACGTTGTCCGCATAGATGAAGTATGTGAGGTTGAGGTTATCGAGGAGTTGGCATAGGGGGAGAAGATATATGTTGAATAGGGTCGGCGAGAGCGAGGAACCCTGGGGAACTCCTTGTTTGGCAGCTACAGGGTGCGACTCTTTGTTGGTTATTTTTACTTTGTAGTATCTGTCGCTTAGAAAGGATTTTAACCAGAGGAGTGCAGCACCTGAGATACCTATTTCTAATAGCCCCACATTGGCCACCACAGGTCTGGTTCCCAATCCTGCGCAAATTGTCAGTCCAGGAACCCATCCACCTGGGCACTTCCCCGACCTCATAATGCAGGATGGGGGCAGGCTGCGCCACCCAAACCTCCGGTCGTTGGCCCTCACAGCCTGGATGTCGAAAGACTAGTGTTGCAGTCCCTTGACTTTCAGAAAACATGTCGCAGGTACTGGTAGCTTCTCGGAAGCCTTCCACACGGAAGTCCTACCATTTGAAGTGAAGGAGGTTCTCAATCTGGTGTGCGGAGCAAGGTCTTGACCCTTTCAGTCTGTCCCATGCCACAGCCCCTGGACTATCTCTGGCGTCTCTCAGAGTCGGGGTTGCAGATTGCTTCGATCCATCTGAGTGCCATCAGCGCCTACCACCATGGGTTGGGTGACATTCTAATTAGTAGGGCACTTCATGCGAGACTTGTTGCACTTGAAACCTCTGCTGCATCCTGTTGTGGGCTGGGACCTCAACGTGGTGCAACGCGGCTCATGTGGTCTCCGTTTGAACCCATTTGTTCCTGCGAGCTTAAACACCTCACCTGGAAGGTTATCTTCCTGTTGGCAATTACTTCCGCCCACAGGGTCGGTGAGCTGCAGACCCTGGTGACCTATCCGCCTTATACAAGGTTCTTCCACAGCAGGGTAGTGTTCCACACTCACCCTAAGTTACTGCCTAAGGTGGTGATTTTCCACCTGAATCGGTCTATTGTGCAACCACCTTTTTTCCAAGGCCACACTCCCACCAGGGTGAGCAGGCTCTGCACACCTTGGACTGCAAACGTGCTCTGGCGTGTTACCTGGAGCACACTGCAGCCCACAGGCCGTCCTCGCAACTCTTTGTCTCTTGACAAAAATAGACTTGGGGTTGCAGTGTCCAATTGGTTGGCAGACTATCACTTTCTGCTATGAGCAATTGGGCCTTCCGCTCGGAGGCCAAGTAAAGGCGCACTCAGTGAGAGCCATGGCTGCATTGGTGACTGAGATCTGCAAGGCCATGATGTGGAGTTCCCGCCACACGTTTGCAGCCCACTACTGTCTGGACAAGGATGGTCGACAGGACAGCGCCTTTGGCCAGTCTGTTCTTCGTATTCTATTACAACTATCCATACCTAGGGCCCTATGTGTGGTTCATGCTGCCTCTCGTTGCCAAGAGCACCCCTGTTGTGCCTGTTGCACGTTAAGAACATAAGAACATGCCATACTGGATCAGACCAAGGGTCCAATCAGCCCAGCATCCTATTTCCAACAGTGGCCAATCCAGGCCATAAGAACCTGGCAAGTACCCAAAAACTAAGTCAATTCCATGTTACTGTTGCTAGTAATAGCAGTGGCTATTTTCTAAGTCAACTTAATAGCAGGTAATGGACTTCTCCTCCAAGAACTTATCCAATCCTTTTTTAAACACAGCTATACTAAATGCACTAACCACATCCTCTGGCAACAAATTCCAGAGTTTAATTGTGCGTTGAGTAAAAAAGAACTTTCTCTGATTAGTTTTAAATGTGCCACATGCAAACTTCATGGAGTGCTCCCTAGTCTTTCTATTATCCGAAAGAGTAAATAACTGATTCACATCTACCCGTTCTAGACCTCTCATGATTTTAAACACCTCTATCATATCCCCCCTCAGCCATCTCTTCTCCAAGCTGAAAAGTCCTAACCTCTTTAGTCTTTCTTCATAGGGGAGCTGTTCCATTCCCCTTATCATTTTGGTAGCCCTTCTCTGTACCTTCTCCATCGCAATTATATCTTTTTTGAGATGCGGCGACCAGAATTGTACACAGTATTCAAGGTGCGGTCTCACCATGGAGCAATACAGAGGCATTATGACATTTTCCGCTTTATTCACCATTCTCTTTCTAATAATTCCCAACATTCTGTTTGCTTTTTTGACTGCCGCAGCACACTGAACCGACTATTTCAATGTGTTATCCACTATGACACCTAGATCTCTTTCTTGGGTTGTAGCGCCTAATATGGAACCTAACATTGTGTAGTTAAGGCATGGGTTATTTTTCCCTATATGCGTCACCTTGCACTTATCCACATTAAATTTCATCTGCCATTTTGATGCCCAATTTTCCAGCCGCACAAGGTCTTCCTGCAATTTATCACAATTTGCTTGTGATTTAACTACTCTGAACAATTTTGTATCATCTGCAAATTTGATTCACACTCGTCGTATTTCTTTCCAGATCATTTATAAATATATTGAAAAGTAAGGGTCCCAATACAGATCCCTGAGGCACTCCACTGCCCACTCCCTTCCACTGAGAAAATTGTCCATTTAATCCTACTCTGTTTCCTGTCTTTTAGCCAGTTTGCAATCCATGAAAGGACATTGCCACCTATCCCATGACTTTTTACTTTTCCTAGACGCCTCTCATGAGGAACTTTGTCAAACGCCTTCTAAAAATCCAAATATACTACATCTACCGGTTCACCTTTATCCACATGTTTATTAACACCTTCAAAAAAAGTGAAGCAGATTTGTGAGGCAAGACTTGCCTTGGGTAAAGCCATGCTGACTTTGTTCCATTAAACCATGTCTTTCTATATGTTCTGTGATTTTGATGTTTAGAACACTTTCCACTATTTTTCCTGGCACTGAATTCATGCTAACTGGTCTGTAGTTTCCCGGATCACCCCTGGAGCCCTTTTTAAATATTGGGGTTACATTAGCTATCCTCCAGTCCTCAGGTACAATGGATGATTTTAATGATAGGTTACAAATTTTTACTAATAGGTCTGAAATTTAATTTTTTTAGTTATTTCAGAACTCTGGGGTGTATACCATCTGGTCTAGGTGATTTACTACTCTTCAGTTTGTCAATCAGGTCTACCACATCTTCTAGGTTCACCGTGATTTGATTCAGTCCATCTGAATCATCGCCCATGAAAACCTTCTCTGATATGGGTGTCTCCCCAACATCCTGTTCAGTAAACACTGAAGCAAAGAAATTGTTTAATCTTTCCACGATGGCCTTATCTTCTCTGAGTGCCCCTTTAACCCCTCGATCATCTAACGGTCCAACTGACTCCCTCTCAGACTTTCTGCTTCGAATATATTTTTAAAAGTTTTTACTGTGAGTTTTTGCCTCTACAGCCAACTTCTTTTCAAGTTCTCTCTTAGCCTGTCTGTGTCTTACATTTAACTTGCCAGTGTTTATGTATTATCCTATTTTCTTCTGTTGGATCCGTCTTCCAATTTTTGAATGAAGATCTTTTGGCTAAAATAGCTTCTTTCACCTCCCCTTTTAACCATGCCGGTAATCGTTTTGCCTTCTTTCCACCTTTCTTAATGTGTAGAATACATCTGAACTGTGCTTCTAGAATGGTATTTTTTAACAATGACCACGCCTCTTGCACATTTTTTACTTTTGTAGCTGTTCCTTTCAGTTTTTTTCTAACTTGTTTATTCGCTGCCTTACTGACTATTAAAAGCACAAACACACTAAATATTCCCAAATAGTTAACTTTGCCCCAATACTTTTGAAATAGACAATGTCCCAAGCAAAAACTTACTGATTCCTTTCAGCCATCAGCAAGGTGATCCTCTCCTCTCAGTGCTCCCACGTTATTCGGTGTCTGTTGGCCCTATATGTTCCGGGGGCAGCCTGCAGCTTGGTATTCACACATCTATGAGTACTACCATCCTACTTGTCCTGGGAGAAAGCAGAGTTGCTTACCTGTAACAGGTATTCTCCCAGGAAGCAGGATGTTAGTCCTCAGGAAACCTACCCACCACCCCACAAAGTTGGGTTCATCTGTGGTTTCTTATTTTACTTTTCGCTTGTCATTTTCTACTTTGATACGAGACTGAAGGGGGACCCCACTTGGCTGTAGGGATAGTGTCATGCTGAGCATGGAAAACAAAAGTGTTCTATGCCAGGCTCCATCTGATGATGTCAACAGTCTGTGAGGACTAACTTCCTGCTGTCCTGGGAGAACACCTGTTACAGGTAAACTGCTTTACTCCACCACTCTGGGACTCCTTATCATGGTGGGAGAATCTAATTTTGTGATAGGGATGCCCTTCCAGGTCTCCTCTATTCAAATTGAGCTCACCAAGGATGTTTCCAACCTGGGTTGGGGTGCCCTTATGGGAGGGTCTCCACACCCAGTGTCTGGTCTTTGCAGGACATGAGGTGTCAGATAAACTTCCTGGAACTCCGTTCAATTTGATATACTCTTTGGGCGTTTTGAGATCACCTAGCCAACAGGAATGGTCCTCATCCAGATCGTCAATCAGGTGATGATGGGATACCTCAACAAGCCAGGAGGCATGAGATCATTCATCCTCTGCCAGGAGGTGGTTCAGATCTGGTCTTGGGCTCTCGCAGAGCATTCTACTACAAGCCATGTACCGGCCGGGCACAGGGAATGTGGTGGCAGATGACCTGAGTCCCTTTCGCCCCCATGAGTGGTCCCTGAAGCAGGAGGTTACGGATTGGATCTTCCATCTCTGGGGAGCACAAGACATGGATCTATTTGCTTCCCCCTGCAACAAGAAGGTACATCAGTTCTGCACCCTGTTCAGAGAGAACATAAAACCAGCATTGGATGCCTTTACTCGACATTGGCACACAGGCCTCCTGTATGCGTATCCTCCACTTTTGCGAGTGTAAAAGACTTCTGAAGCTCCAACAGGACCAGGGAACCATGATCCTCATCGCTTCATATTGGACATGGCAGATCTGGTTCTCCTTTCTGCAGGACCTCTCCCTCTGTGAGCCGATATATCTGGGGACCTCCCCAGACCTAATCATGCAGGATCAGGGCAAACTGCGCCATCCTAATCTCCAAGCCTTGTCCCTAATGGCTTGGATGTTGAGAGGGTGATTATGCAGCCCCTAGACCTCTCGAATGATGTGTCTTGGGTTCTGGTATGTCTAGGAAGTCTTCCACTAGGAAGTCTTATGTCCTGAAGTAGAGGAGGATTTCCATTTGGTGTGAGCGCCATGGCTTGGATCCACTTGCATGCTCTACACTGAAGCTACTTGATTACCTCTTGAACCTCTCAGAATCTGGATTAAAGACCAGTCTCATCCGGGTGCATCTCAGTGCTATTGGGGCCTACCACCAAGAGGTGGTTGGTTTGCCCATCTCGATGCAACCCATAGTGGGCAATGAGGGGTCTGCTTCAGCTGAAGCCTCCCTTCAAAGACACCCCCCCCCCCCCCCCCCGATGTGTCCTGGGACCTCAGTCTAGTCATGTCCCAGCTTATAAAGGCTCCCTTTGAGCCTTTGCACTCCTGTGACCTGAAGTACATGACCTGGAAGGTCATCATCTTGGGGGTGGTCACATCGGTGCACAGGGTTATTGAACTTCAGGCCTTGGTGTCGCATCCACTTTAAGCAAAGTTCTTCCACGATAGAGTGGTCATCTGCACACACCCTAATTTCCTGCCTAAGGTGGTGACAGATTTTCATCTAAACCAGTGAATTGTTCTACCCACCTTTTTTTCCAAAACCTCATTCGCATCAGAACGAATAGGCTCTCCAGAGTTTGGATTGCAAGAGAGCCTTAGCCTTTTACCTGGAGCGGACAGCGGCCATAGGCAACTTTTCAACTCTTTTGATAGGAACAGATTGGGAGTTAAGGTTGCTAAGTAGACTCTGTCCAACTGGCTAGCAGATTGCATCTCCTCCTGTTACGCTCAAGCAGGATTGCAGCTTGGACATGATGTCAAGGGTCATTCTGTCGGAGCCATGGCAGCTTTGGTGGCCCACTTGCAAGTGGTCCATGTGGATGAGATCTGCAAGGCTGTGACATGGAGTTCTCTCTACACTTTTGCCTCTCACTGTTGTCTAGATAGGGATGACTGATGCAACAGCAATTTCGGCCAGTCTGTCCTCCGGAATCTCTTTCCGCTGTGCAACCCAGTGCTTCCTACCTCAGGCCCCCCTTGTTTGGATTCAGGCTGTCTCCCCATGTTACCAACAGCACCTCACTTGTTGTGCTCATTGGCACCTGGTTAGGTGATTGTTGGTCCTCTTGTTTCAGGAACAGCTTATAGCTAGGTATTCACCCCCTTGTGAGGACTACCATCCTGCTTGTCTTAGAAGAAATCAGAATTGCTTACCTGTAAAAGATGTTCTCCTAGGACAGCAGGATCTTAGTCCTCAGGAAACCTGCCTCCCACCCTGCAGAGTTGGGTTTTCTCCTAGTTTATTTCATTTTTTGTAATTATATATTATGAGACTGAAGAGGGACCCTACATGGACGCATGGATAGTAGCATGCTGGACATGCTCAGTGTGCCAGTCAGTTTCTAGAAATTTTGCCAATTTTTCTGTGCCAGGCTCCATCTGATGATGTCACCCATTTGTGAGGACTAACGTTCTGTTGTCCTAGGATAACACCTGTTACAGGTAAGCAACTCTGCTTTCCCCACAGAGGCATAACCGCAGCAATCCTCAAAAGTTTGTGTACTGTATCATAAAACTGGATGCCCAAACTGTCATGTGTGAACAACTAATGCAACCCTCCCTTATGGGGAAGTTAGTTTTCTTGAGTGGATTATCATTATCAACCTGTCCCTTTGTTTTCCTACAAAGACTTCTCCATGATTAGATTACCCATTCACAGATCTCGAGTCCAGACATCTGCCTCACCCAGGTCATTATAATGTCCATTCCCTTAGTTCATGGAATGGTTGCTGCAGCATCCATTTTACAGTCTTAGCATGGTCATCAACTAGGCTTAATAAAACTAAAAGGATTACTTGCTAAACATGCTTTGTGTGTGGGATGTCCTTTGTCTCCCAAAACATTCCATAGACCCTTAAAACACACTTGACACAGTTGTTAGCTCATATATACATTTCTTTGTTAATTGCTTTTATGTTTCTTTATTAATCATTTTATACACATGGCAACATTTATTAAACATCAATGCGAACTTTTTTCTTCTTCACACGGTATTTCACGTTAATATGTATTTCTGAAAATATAGAGAAGAAAAAAACATTGAAACACATCTGTTTTTATTATTATACAGTTTTGATGACTGGTGCTTTCTCTGAGAGGTGATGAAATGTATATATTTCATCATTAAAATCTCATCTGTAGCCCTAAGCATACTGTTTAGTTTTTCTACAGGATTTTCACACTATGAATAAGGTAAATGACCAGATTCAAATTGTCATTATTTAGATTTAAGACACCTCTTCTATATGCTGCTAATATAATAAGATTCAAAATGCGCTCTAGGCACTACTTGATACAAACTGTCCTTAATTTTTCTTGTATGTTGAAGGCATTCCCCAGGAGACACTCATGGTTTGACATGGGTCATGATCCAACCAAAACAGTCGTCATGATGAATACCAGTCATGCATTTTGTAAGAATGCTGTACACGGCCACATGTATGATTTGATTTAAATATTTTTTTAAAAAGATCGTGTACCATCAGGGGCTTTTGGCACCCCTATCCTTGTCCACTAGCTGAAATCATGAGCATCTTCCAGTCTGAACTTTTTTTTTTATTGTCATTTTGATTACCTTCTGTATGAGATGGTTCCCTGATGCTTGGACAAAAGCAGCACAGACAGGCTCTGGTAGAATTAGACCTGTGATATGGAGACACATGCTGTTTCAAGTGACACAAGTACAAAACGCCTTCTCTGTATTAGGTAATGAAGAAGCTCTTGTGAAAGATTGAAGTATTATCTGAAAAAGAAGAAACACAGGGCATACAGAAATCCCATAATACAATCAGTAACCAAAGGAAAAAGCTCATTGTGTTGGGTGACTCTGTCATCAGAGGCACTAATCTGGGAACTCTTATCGAGGGAAACACTACAGTTAAAAGCCTCCCAGGATCATCGGCCAGCAGAAATGCTATTCAAATAGTCAAAGTGATCAAAGAAAAAAGCAAAGACTCTAAAGTTGATATTATCATCCATCTGGAAATCAACGACCTTGCTATAAACAGTATCCGAGCGGTACAGGGAGATTTCCAATCTCTAGCGAAGCAGATTAGTCACATGGCGACAACCAATGCCTTTTCAGAAGTGTTACCTGTTCATGGAAAGGGGAAGGAGAGGCTAAGTCATATTAACTTCAATGTATGGCTCAAATCCTGGTGTAAGGAACAAAGTTTTGGATATATTGGGGGCTGGGGCCGTGTATGGAACAGTAAAAAGCTCTTTGTCAAAGATGGCTTACATCTGTCTGTGGCAGGAAAAAGGATACTAAGAGAAATTCAAATCCTATATCATAAGACATTTAAACTAGATGCGGGGGATGGCAAAAGGAAATTAGAATGTCACCCCCCACATACAAATGCAATGGAAAAGGGTGAAGTGGATAACAAAACTCAACTTGGACACAAAAGGAGTCCAAGAAAAGCAGTAATCTGAACAAGAAAAGCTGGAAAGCTATGAGCACAAATGCTTGTAGTTTAGTCAATAAAATTCCAGATCTGCAAGCCCTAATGATAGAGGCGGACTTGGACATTGTTGCTGTCACGGAGATGTGGTTCACGGAATCTCATGATTGCGATACGGCAATATCGGGCTATAACTTGTTAAGGAAGGACAGAGAGGACAGGAAAGGGGGAGGAGTGGCTCTCTATTTCAAACAATATCCAAGCATCTGAGCTGCAAGGAAGATGGGGCAAAGAAGAAGCACTATGGGCTGACCTAAAAAAAAGATAATGGGGCTTCTGTTTCTATTGGAGTGGTTTACAGGCCTCCAAATCAAATGGAAGAGCTTAACAAAGCTCTAGTTGAAGACATACAAAAGATGGGAAAGAAGGGAGAAGTGGTGATTGTTGGAGATTTTAATCTGCCGGATGTACACTGGAGAATCCCTTCTGCAGAATCTAACAGTAGTAGAGAGATAGTGGATGCCCTGCAAGGGTCTCTGTTCAAACAAATGGTAATGGAACCCACAAGGGAGGGAGCTGTACTGGACTTAGTTCTCACTAATGGAGATAATGTCTCTAATGTCCAGGTGGGTGCCCACCTCAGCACCAGTGATCATCATACAGTATGGTTTCATATCACAAATAGGATACGGAGAAATAGCTCGAAGACTCCAGTTTTGCAGTTCAAAAACACAGACTTTGATGAAATGGGGAAGTACCTGGAGGAAGAACTAGAAGACTGGGAGAACGAGAGAGATGTGGAACAACAGTGGACCAAACTAAAAGGAGCAATTACCAAGGCAACTAATCTATATGTTAGAAAAGTAAAGAAAAACAAGAGAAAAATGAGACCTATCTGGTTCTCAAAGGAGGTGGCTGACAAAAGCTGAAAGAACAGCGTTCAAGAAATATAAAGGATCCCAAAGAGAAGAACACAAGGAAGAATATCTAGTGGAACTGAGGGAGACGAAGAAAGCAATCAAGAAAGCGAAAACTCAAGTGGAAGAAAGGATTGCCGAAGAGGTAAAGCAAGGTGACAAAACATTTTTCAGATACATCAGTGAAAGGAGAAAAGTCCAAAGTGCTATACTGAAATTGAAAGGTGAAAAGGATCAATGGGTGGAGACAGATGAAGAAATGGCAGAATTATTAAATGAATACTTCAGTTCAGTATTCACTAAAGAAGACCCCGGAGAAGGACCGACACTAGTCAACAAGAAACTGGAGGGAAGCGGAATGGATGAAACTCCGTTTACGGAAGAGAATATATGGGAAGAGCTAGGAAAACTGAAGGTGGACAAAGCCATGGGGCCTGATGAGGTTCATCCCAGGATACTGAGGGAGCTCAGAGATGTGCTGGCGGCTCCGCTGTGTGACCTGTTCAATAGCTCCCTCGAAACGGGAGTGGTGCTGAGTGATTGGAGAAGAGGGACAGTGGTCCCGTTTCACAAGAGCGGGAGCAGACAAGTGACTGGAAACTACAGAGCGGTTAGCCTCCCCTCGGTGGTGGGAAAGAATTGTGAACTATCTACAAGCAGCAGAATTGATGGACCAGAGACAGCATGGCTTCACCAAGGGAAGGTCCTGTCAGACAAATCTGATCGACTTTTTTGATTGGGTGACTAAGGAATTGGATCAAGGAAGAGCGCTCGATGTCATCTACTTGGATTTTAGCAAAGCTTTTGATACGGTCCCGTACAGGAGGCTGGTGAATAAAATGAGAAGCTTAGGCATGAGTGCCAAGGTGGTGGCCTGGATTGCAAACTAGTTGATGGACAGAAGACAATGTGTGACAGTAAATGGAACTTACTCTGAAGAGAGAGCGGTGTTAAGTGGAGTGCCGCAAGGATCGGTCTTGGGACCGGTCCTGTTCAATATCTTTGTGAGTGACAATGCGGATGGGATAGAAGGCAAGGTTTGTCTTTTTGTGGATGACACTAAGATCTGCAACAGAGTGGACACGCCAGAAGGAGTGGAGAGAATGAGACTAGATTTAAGGAAGCTGGAAGAGTGGTTGAAGACATGGCAGCTGAGATTCAATGCCAGGAAGTGCAGAGTCATGCATATGGGGTGTGGAAATCCGAAAGAACAGTATTCGATGGGGAGGAGGTCTGGTATGCATGGAGCAGGAGAGAGACCTTGGGGTGAGAGTGTCTTAACGATCTGAAGTCGGCGAAACAATGTGACAAGGCGATAGCTAAAGCCAGAAGAATGCTGGGTTGCATAGAGAGAGGAATATCTAGTAAGAGAAAGGAAGTGATGATCCCCTTGTACAGGGCCTTGGTGAGGCCTCACCTGGAGTACTGTGTTCAGTTCTGGAGACCATATCTCCAAAGGGACAGAGACAGGATGGAGGCGATCCAGAGAAGGGCGACCAAAAAGGTGGATGGTTTTCATAAAATGAATTATGAGGAGAGATTGAAGAACCTAAATATGTATACCCTGAAGGAGAGGAGGAGTAGGGGTGATATGATACATTCAGATACTTGAAAGGTTTTAATGATCCTTGATCAACAACAAACCTTTTCCGTTGGGGAAAAAAATCAGTAGAACTAGGGGTCACTATTTGAAACTCCAGGGAGGAAGACTCAGAACCCATGTCAGGAAGTATTTCTTCACGGAGAGGGTGGTGGTTGCCTTGAATGCCCTTCTGGAGGAAGTGGTGAAGACTAAAACTGTGAAGGATTTCAAAGGGGCATGGGATAAACACTGGATCAATAAAGTCTAGAGGATGGGAATGAAAGGAAGAGCCATGGAGGGTGGCTTGCTGGAATGGAGGCTACTACCTGGTGATTACTAACCTTACTCAATAAGCCTTCACACGGTTAATGCAACTCCAACATTGCTCTCTGCTTTAACGGCAAGGGGAAATGTGGAAAAGAGGATTTGCATTCAGACAACAGCTAACAAGGACTGAACTACACAGTCTGGGTAAACAAATAAGCATGGGGGTAGCTTGCTTATTGTGGCGGTTACTACCCTTTCTCACAGGACAAGCAGGATGGTAGTCCTCACATATGGGTGACATCACAGGATGGAGCCCAATCACGGAACACTTCTGTCAAAGTTTCCAGAACTTTGACTGGCCCCTACTGGGCATGCTCAGCATGGCACTAACCCTGCAACCAGCAGGGGTCCCCCTTCAGTCTTCTTTTTTCCACGCAGCAGTAGCCTTACGGTAAAGGAGCTCTGCAGAGATTCCTGACAGGAATTTTCCTCACGGAATTACTAAAAGTTAATTTGCCCCACAGGGGTCCCTCCTTTAACTTTTTTCAGACCGTGGTACTCCAGTAAGTTTTTACACGTTTTCCGTCGATTGCCGTCGAGTTTGGCCCTCAAGGCCTACTGGCCGTCGACCATACCGTGACTCGATTTTTTCCATGGCCATGGCATCGGGGTTCCGTCGGTGCCCGGACTGTAATCACACCATGGCCATCACAGACCCCCATAAAGTCTGTGTTATGTGTCTAGGACATGTTATGTGTCTAGGACATGCTTACTGTCTAGGACATGCTTACTGTGACTCCAACATCGCTCTAAGCTTCAACAGCAAGAGGAAATGTGGAAAAATGGATTTACACTCACAAAGAGGGGAGTAGCTGGCTTGTTACGGCGGTTACTACCCCAAACCAAATAAGCCTGATGCTTCATCTTCAATGCATATACAGCATAGTTCTCTGCTTCAACGGCAGGGGAGAAGAAAAAAGGGTTCGCACTCACAAAGTGGGGAGTAGCTGGCTTGTTACGGCGGTTACTACCCCAAACCAATTGTGTCCGATACTTCACTTTCGATGCATATCCAGCATGGCTCTCTGCTTCAACAGCATGGGAGAAGACTGATACATCACGCATTTCCAGCATAGCTCCCTGCTTCAACAGCAGGGGAGAAGAAAAACAACCAATAAGGACTGTATAACATAGTCTGGGTAAAACAAATAAGCATGGGTGTAGCTTGCTTATTGCGGCGGTTACTACCCCTACTACCCCTAACTAATCAAGCTAGATATTTCAATGGTGGGGGTGGAAGGGAAATAGAACCAAGAGCTAAGAGAAACAGATAAGTATGAGAGAAAAAAACGTGTGAAGCTTGCTGGGCAGACTGGATGGGCCGTTTGGTCTTCTTCTGCCGTCATTTCTATGTTTCTATGTTTCTATGAGAGCACGATGTCTTGACCTGCACCAAATGTGCCCTGATGACACCAAAATGTCGCAAGGCCAGAATGGAGAAGATGGAACTTCTCTTCCGTGCTCAAACCCTGACTCCGTCCATTGCATCGACGTTGTCAGAACCGGCACCTTCAACTTTCCGCCAGTATTGACCACCGGCTGGTGACCGCCCGGCATCGACGACATCTCTGCCTTCGACACCCTCTACTCCCCCTCAGGACCAAGGCGATCATAGAGACAAACATCGCCATTGACACCATAAGTCTTGGACCATCGAGGGAGCGAAATCATCGACCTCGCCATCGTCTGAGCCACCATTGAAGAAGTCCTGTCCAGAAAAGGCACCGAACTTTTCTCGACCGGGTCACCGAGGCAACCCTCACCCTACAGGGGTTCTGGAGCCGCGACTCCGCCTGTAATGGTATTCTCTCCGGCCCTGCCTCTGCCTCCTTCTTCTGTTCCGGAGCCGGGGCTGCTTGCTCCAGGTCTCCGAGAACAACTGGACCGGATGGTTCAGGAGGCCATCGACAAGGCGATGCAACGACTCCAGGTTCCTCAGACACCGGTACCGATTGCGGAACCGTCCACCGACCCGATTCCGGCAGCATTGGCACTGCTGCTCTCCAGGATGGAAGCGCTCATTGCCGCTTTTCCACCGATGGACCCGGTCTCCGATGGCTCCGATGCCCTCCCCACTTACATTGTCATCGGGAGGAGAAACACCGTTCCGCATTCCTCCATCGGTTGTTCTGCCTCAGCCATCGATGCTGATACGTCCGTCACCACCAATCCAACCATCAGTGCCGATACAGCTGTCAGCACCACCGAGCCATCCATCGATGCCCTCGATGCCTGCATCGGTGCCTTCGATGCCTTCATCGGTTCCTCCGATTATTCCTCCGATTCCTTCAGAGCCTAGACCAGGACCTTCAGGTATCCCACCACCCCGTCCCCCTCTAGTTCCTAGAGGGACAGGTGCTGATCCCTACAATACCTGGACCGATGATTCCTCGCCATCACCGATGATTTACCTTCACCACCTTCACCCACTGAAAGTAGGAAGCGTTCTCCTCCAGAGGACCTCTCCTTTATAAATTTTGTGAAGGAAATGTCTGAATTGGTTCCCTTCCAATTACAGACTGAACAGGATGACAGACATCAGATGATGGAGTTGCTCCAATTCTTGGATGCTTCCAAAGAAATAACCTCCATCCCTATCCACCAGGTTCTTCTGGATCTCCTCAAGAAGAACTGGGAACATCCTGGCTCCATTGCACAGAAAAGCTGACACTACCTATTTGGTGCAGGCAGCTCCAGGCTTTCAGAAAACTCAATTGGATCACCAATCTGTAGTTGTTGAATCTGCACAAAAAAAGAGCTAAGAGATCAAAGCCTCACACTTCTTTTCCCCCTGGCAAGGAACTGAAGTTTCTAGATGCCATTGGCCGCTGAGTATTCCAAGGCTCAATGCTCATCTCCCAGATTGCCGCCTATCAGCTCTATATGACAATACAATAGGGTCATTTTTAAGCAGATACAAGATTTGACAGATACCCTGCCTCAACAATTCCAAGATCAGCTTCAAACCCTAGTAAACAAGGGTTTTGAGGCAGGCAAACATGAGATCAGATCATCTTATGATATCGTTGACACTACTGCTAGGGTGTCTGCAGCAGCTATTTCAGCAAGGAGATGGGCCTGGCTCAAGTCTTCCGACCTTTGCCCTGAAGTACAAGACAGGTTATCTGACCTGCCCTGTCTGGGAGACAATCTGTTTGGCGAACAGATTCAGCGAACGGTGGTGGAACTTAAGGACCATCATGAGACCCTAAGACAGCTCTCTCTGATGCCTTCTGACTACTCTTCCAAACAGCCCTTCTGCAAGGACTCGAAGAAGTCATTCTTCCGCTCAAAGAAGTCCTATCCGCCACCAGCTAGATCCCACGAGACCTTTCCAAAAGACCCAGTCTTGTCAGACACGGAAACAAAAACCGCAAGCAGCTCCTCAACCAGATCCTGCTTCAGGTTTTTGACTTCTACCTAGAGAGCAGCAGCCAGCTTCCATTGCCTCACATACCAATAGGAGGTCGATTGTGCCACTTCAACAACAGGTGGCACTCACCTCAGACCAGTGGGTACTGGCAATAATTGCTCAACGTTATCATCTGAACTTTCCGTTCCACCGGACTCCCCACCTCTGCTGACATGGAGAACATCCGATCACTCCATCCTTCTGGATCAAGAGGTCTCCCTCCTTCTCCAGTCCAAGGCTATAGAACATGTGCCCTTCTCTCAGCCCGGCCTAGGGTTCTATTCCCGGTACTTTCTAATCCCCCAAAAATCGGGAGGCGTTCATCCTATTCTGGACCTATGCACCCTCAACAAGTACCTCCAGCGAGAGAAGTTCAAGATGGTAATCCTTAGGCTCACTTCTTCCTCTTTTACGAAGAGGAAACTGGCTCTGCTCTCTTGACCTCCAGGACGCATACACTCATAGGGGCGGATTTTCAGACTCCGCGAATAGGCCTACTTTTGTTTGCGCTCCAGGCGCAAACAAAAGTACGCTGGATTTTAGTAGATACGCGCGGAGCCGCGCGTATCTGCTAAAAACCTGGATCGGCGCGCGCAAGGCTATCTATTTTGTATAGCCGGCGCGCGCCAAGCCGCACAGCCTACCCCCGTTCCCTCCAAGGCCGCTCCGAAATCAGAGCGGCCTTGGAGGGCATCGTCTAACGCCCTCCCCTCACCTTCCCCTCCCTTCCTCTACCTAACCCACCCGCCCGGCCCTGTCTACACCCCCCCCCTTACCTTTCTCCGGGGATTTACGCCTCCCAGAGGGAGAAGTAAATCCCCGCGCGCGAGCGGGCCTCCTGCGCGCCGGGCCGCGACCTGGGGGCGGGTACGGAGGGCGCGGCCACACCCCCGGACCGCCCCGGGCCGCAGCCATGCCCCCATACCCGCCCCCAAAACGCTGCCGACACGCCCCCGAAATGCCGCGACGACCGGGCCCGCCTCCGACACGCCCCCCTCGGAGAACCCCGGGACTTACGCGAGTCCCAGGGCTCTGCGCGCGCCGGTAGGCCTATGTAAAATAGGCTCACCGGCGCGCAGGGCCCTGCTCGCCTAAATCCGCCCGGTTTTGGGCGGATTTAGGCGAGCAGGGCTCTGAAAATCCGCCCCATATTGCGATAACTCCATCTCATCGCAAATACCTGAGGTTTCTAGTAGGCCCCAAGCACTACCAGTACCGAGTGCTTCCATTTGGCCTAGCATCTGTGCCACAAGTCTTCACGAAATGCCTCATAGAAACATAGAAATGACGGCAGAAGAAGACCGAATGGCCCATCTAGTCTGCCCAGCAAGCTACGCACTTTATCCTTTTTTTTTTTTTTTTTATCTTTTTCTATCACCCACCTGTTACTATTGGCTTCCAGTACCCTCCAGCCCTAATTCCCCTCCACCCCACCACCAATGTAGAGAGTAGCGCCGGATCTGCATCCAAGTGAACATCCAGCTCAATTAGGGGTAGCAACCACTGCAACAAGCAGGCCACACCCCTGCCCCATACTCTTACCCACCCCTGGTTTGTTTGTTTTGTTTTTTTTTGGAGATGGCAGCCCTCCATCCTTCCGCTCCGTGAAGGTGGAACACCAACCACTGGCATCCTGCTCCGTGAATGCCTCTGTGGCTACTGCCGCTCCGTGCAGTGTTTTGCTGCCTTTTTATTCACGTCCTCTAGACTTGATAGACCCACAGTGTTTATCCCACGCCCCTTTGAAGTCCTTCACAGTTTTAGACTTCACCACTTCCTCCGGAAGGGCATTCCAGGCATCCACCACCCTTTCCATGAAGAAATACTTCCTGACATTGGGCCTCGTAGTGGTTGCAGCCTCCCTAAGAACTCAGGGTGTTCACGTCTATATCTATCTAGACCAGAGCTTTCCAAACTTTTCATGTTGGTGACACACTTTTTAGACAAACATAATTTCGGGACACAGTAATTCAGTCTACTAGCAAACCAGAGGTTAAAGGTTAAACGAACAAAATGTATTTCGACAATTTATGTATGTTTCCTTAAATATATACATAATAAAATGTTTCACGACACAACCTATCTTGTGAAAATCTTTCATTTATATTAAAAATATATAATATTCCAAGATTAATGTTATTGTTATAATTTATGAGTAACAATAATAAAACAAAGTTATTGTGTTATTCAATTTACCTCTTTAATGAGATATATGAGCTTGATGGGATGAGCACAGCTTTTGAATATTTGGTGTTAATAAGAAAGTCCAAAGGGTCTTCTGCGTAATTTTAAAAAGCTGGCCAGTTTCACACTATAAAATTATTTGATAGCCTCATTCAACTAATTCTATATGGCTATGAGAGTGAAGACTGGAATTTATAGGAAGGGACAGAATGTCAATATAAATCCTGCACCTCCAGTTCTGTAACTCTGTGCATCCACTGAAATTCCCCCAAACAATGGAGCTTGAATGTTTCCCTTACAGCTTATCATACTAAAGATGTTTTCAAATTCTGGTGTCACCTCACAGTAACAGCAGCACAAACACCTTCCACTGCCAGGCACTTTGTGAACGAAAATAAAACCTCGCAAAAAAAAAAAGACACTCAAAATCTATACTGCAATCCCATCATAACATAACAGTAATAACACCAAGGACTCAAACAACAATAACCCTACCTGTGAAAAAGCAAGGGTAAATATTATACTGGGTCCTAGAATACCAATACACCACCTACTGAGGAAACAAAACAAACCCGATTGCTATAGATCCCTATGCTAGTGAATTTCTCATCATGGTCACACACACAGAGCAGAGACAGACCCTCACCAAATACAGAATACAAAATAAAGGAGCACAAATTAGACAAAACCTGAAATGGAAACCCCAAGAAGCCAGACTCTGTGTATTACCGTAATAATGGAAAAACAGAACCACCATTCCTCATAAAACAAATAAAATCAAGAAACATAAAGCATCAGTTATAATAGTAAACCATACTAATAAAAGAATATTTTAAAACTACTGATAAATAGAATTTCTATTCATTAAAATCATATACATTTTTTACAATTTCCTAAACACCAATAAAATATTTCAAAACAGCACATATATCAAATAACACCCAATAATTAAAACTAATAAGGATTTTAAAAAGCCCCTGCTGTCCATATGTGGGAGCTCTTGATTTCCAGTCACCCTGATATTGTCAAGGATTAGGAGGTTATCCTCTCTCTCTCTCTCACACATACTCACATTTCCATTCTCTCTCACACATATACTGTCACATACATACACATTCATGCTCTTATACCCACCATAACCTCTCGCTCTCACAGACACCGACACACTCTCAAGCTCTAAGACACTCTCTCTCCCTCCACACACACACCCCTACACAAACTCTTACTCCCCTGGATTTTCTCATACATACTCTGTCTGGCTCCCTCACATACACACAAACACACACACCCAGGCAAGCTCCCAGTCATTCTCACACACTGAAACGGACCCCCAGGCAGGCTTCCATTCAATTGCACACCACTCCCTCAGGCATGCACACATTCATTCTCACACACACAGACCCCCAGGCAGGCACCAATTCATTCTCACACACACATACACCACACACAGGCCGGCACCTATTCTCACACATACAAACCCCAGGAAGACACCCATACATTCTCATACACAGACACACCCTCAGGCAGGCACACACTAAAGGCAAACCCCCTCTCTTTCTTTTGCCAGCAACCTCGGAGCCTCTCTCATTCCTCTGCTGCCACTGTCACTGCTGCCGCATGGCTATTGGGGAGGCGCTGATTGCTGCTATTGGCACTGAAGCCCATTCTGCTGCCTCCTCTGTGCAGGCCCCGTGGGTTTCCACTTCCTCCATGTTGATCTCGTACATTGTGAAATCAGCATAGAGAAAGTGCTACTCTTGCACATTACCAAAGATTACATGTGCCAATCAGTAAAAAGTAATCTATTTCTTTTTTTTTACCTTTGCTGTCTGATCTTAGTTTTCTAATCGGTTGGTCACAGGCTTTTTTGTTCCACCTCCCCTTTCTTATTTTTTTGCCAATTCCTTTCATATTGTCTTTTTTTCTATTTCTTTTCTCTCCATCTATCTTCTTCCCTCAAACATTGTCAGGTTCTCATTCTCACATGCTTTCTCTCTCTCACACACTCACAGGCTCTCTCATACAATCATTCATACAGTCTCTCTCTTGCACATGCTGTCTGACTCTCACACACCCAGGCTCTCTCTCACACCCACATGTTGTCTTGCTCAAGCACAGGCTCTCACTGTCACATGCTCTCTCTCATACAATCATTCATACACAGTCTCTCTCTTGCACATGCTGTCTGACTCTCACACACCCAGGCTCTCTCTCACTCCCACATGCTGTCTTGCTCAAGCACAGACTCTCACTGTCACATGCTCTCTCTCATACAATCATTCATACACACAGGCTCTCACTGTCACATGCTGTCTCTCTCACACACACACATAGGCTCTCTCACATGCTGTCTCTGCAAACATTCAGGTCCTCACTCCCACACATAATCTCTCAACTCACCTCATACACACACACAATCGCTCAACTCACCTCATTCACGCACACAATCTCTCAACTCAGCTCACAGACGCACACAATCGCTCAACTCACCTCACAGACGCACACAATCGCTCAACTCACCTCACAGACGCACACAATCGCTCAACTCACCTCACACACGCACTCTACAGGACCTCAGCCTCTCTCTTACCTCTGGGCCTCTTCACGGGTCGCTGCAGGATGGGCTCTGCAGCGGCTCTGATCTTCTCGGGCCGATCCGCGGTGGGGACCCTGCATCCGGCCTCCTCCTCTTCTTACCCGCTGCAACAACGCTGCTGCTCCTCTTCTGCACGCGGCTGACGCTCCTCCCCCTTTCTGCCCGTGTGGCTCCGGCAACATTTTTCTTCCGGGGCCGCATGGGCAGGAAGGAGGCGGAGCACCTGCACGTTTAGACGTGCCCTTTTTCTTCGGGCCGTGGTGACGTGAACTCACCACGGCCATGCTGATCTTCCTGCACAGCGATTCTTTACTGCTCAGCCGCCAGTGGGATGAGCTCCACCGGCGGCTGCATTGGCTCCCACTTGCCGGTGTGTCACGTGCACCGGGCTTGCGCGGCACACCTCAGGCGACACACCAAAGTGTCGCGACACACACTTTGGAAAGCTCTGATCTAGACGATTGGTTAATCAGGGTTCCCACTCAGCAAGCTGTTCAGTCGTCCCTCAATCTAACCTTACACACTGTAATTTCATTAGGATTTCTCGTCAATTACGACAAATCCTCTTTAGTCCCATCTCAAACCTTGTTGTTCATTGGGGCAGATTTGGACACCTTATAGGCAAAGGCTTTTCTACCTCGACAATGAGCTCTCACTCTCGTGTCTCTTGCACACCAGCTACAGTCTCAGCACTCCGTGACTGCACGCCACTTTCTCATTCTCCTGGGACACATGGCATCCTCAGTTCGAGTCACACCAATGGCCCGTTTGGCCATGAGAGTCATGCAGTGGACTCTATGGTCACAATGGACTCAATCCATTCAGCCCCTGTCGACCATTGTCCACGTAACCGACTCACTCAGTCAGTCTCTTGCCTGGTGGAGAAATCCGAACAATCTCATCCGAGGATTGCCCTTCCAGGCTCCAGACCCTCAAATAACTCTCACCACCGATGCTTCCAACCTCGTCTAGGGAGCCCATGTGGGCAATCTGCAACACAAGAATCTTGGTCTCCAGAGGAAGCCAAACACCAAATAATTTCCTGGAGCTTCGAGCAATCAGATGTGCTCTCAGGGCATTTCAGGATTGCCTCTCAAATCAAGTTATCCTGATCCAAACGGACAACCAGGCGGCCATGTGGTACATCAACAAACAGGGAGGCAGGGGCTCCTTCCTTCTGTGTCAGGAAGCTGCACAGATATGGGCGGAAGCTCTCTCCCATTCGATGTACGTCAGGGCCACCTGGTTACCGGGAGTGGACAATGTGTTGGGAGACAAGCTGAATCGCATCTTTCAACCGCACGAGTGGTCTCTCAACCCCTCAGTAGCGAAATCCATCTTCCAACAATGGGGATATCCTCAAATAGACCTCTTTGCGTCTGCTCAAAATCGCAAAGTAGAGAACTTCTGCTCTCTCATTCACAGCAAACACTCTCATCCCAGAGACGCATTCTCCCTCTCGTGGGCAACCGGTCTACTTTATGCATTCCCTCCACTTCCTCTTCTCTCAAAGACTCTCATGAAGTTACGACAGGACAAGGGAACCATGATCCTCATAGCACCTCACTGGCCATGCCAAGTGTGGTTTCCATTCGCAGGCACATTCCCTTGGGAAAGGACCCGCTTCTGATCACTCAGAACGACGGGTGCCTCCGCCACCCCAATCTTCAAGCCTTGTCCCTGACGGCATGGATGTTGAAAGGTTAATCCTTCAACCACTTAACCTTTCTGAATCAGTTTCCCGTGTCCTGATTGCTTCGCGGAAGCCTTCCACGAGAAGATCGTATTCTTACAAATGGAACAGGTTTACATCATGGTGCTCTTCTCAGTCCCAAGACACCTTTACCTGTCCACTCACGAAGTTTCTGGACTATCTCTGGCTCTTATCAGAGTAAGGTCTAAAAACTTCTTCCATCAGAATGCATGTCAGTGCGGTAGCCGCCTTCCATAAAGGTGTCAGGGATGTTCCTATATCAGTACAACCCCTTGTAACACGTTTTCTGAAAGGCTTGCTCCACTGCGTCTTCTGGCCCCTTCTTGGGACCTTAACCTGGTTTTGGCTCGGCTCATGAAATCACCATTGAAGCGTCTTCACTCCTGTGACCTTCGATATCTCACATGGAAAGTGATTTTCCTTTTGGCAATCACTTCAGCACGCAGAGTTAGTGAATTACAGTCCCTAGTTACCTATGCGCCTTACACTAAACTTCTGTAGGACCGGGCAGTACTCTGCACTCACCCTAAATTCTTACCCAAGGTAGTTTAGGATTTCCATCTAAATCAATCCATCATACTACCTACCTTTTTTCCCAGGCCCCATTCCAATCCAGGAGAGCAGGCTCTGCAAACCCTTGACTGTAAAAGGGCTCTAGCGTTCTACCTAGACCGTACAGCTGCCCACAGGAAAAGCACTCAATTGTTCATCTCTTTCCATCCTAACAAATTAGGGCAGCCTGTGGGTAAGCAGACTCTCTTCCTGGTTGGCGGACTGCATATTCTTTTGCTATCAGCAAGCGGGCATTCCATTTCAAGACCATGTTAAAGCACGCTCTGTGAGGGCCATGGCGACTTCAATAGCGCACCTGCGATCGGTGCCGCTTACTGACATTTGCAGGGCTACCACCTGGAGTTCTCTCCACACCTTTGCAGCCCACTATTGCTTGGACAAAGTCGGAAGACAAGATTCCATCTTCGGCCAGTCAGCCCTTCGTAACCTGTTTACAACGTGACGTACCAACACCCTTTCGCCTGCCCGTTAGGGTTCAGGATGCCCTCGACCAAACTCCTCCCCAATATTTGTGCCTATTGCACATCTTGGGTACATTTGGTGCATTTCTCGGGCATCCTCAGCTCGGTACTCACCCATATGTGAGAACTACCATCCTGCTTGTTCTGTGAGAAAGCAAATGTTGCTTACCTGTAACAGGTGTTCTCACAGGACAACAGGATGTTAGTCCTCACGAAACCCGCCCGCCACCCCGTGGTGTTGGGTTCGTAACGTTTTCTTATTTTATTTTTCGGCACTGCCTGTAGCTTTTATACAAGACTGAAGGGGGACCCCTGCTGGCTGCAGGGTTAGTGCCATGCTGGGCATGCCCAGTAGGGGCCAGTCAAAGTTCTGGAAACTTTGACAAAAGTGTTCCGTGATTGGGCTCCATCCTGTGATGTCACCCATATGTGAGGACTAACATCCTGCTGTCCTGAGAGAACACCTGTTACAGGTAAGCAACATTTGCTAAACCAATTAAGCCTGATACATCACTTTGAATGCATATACAGCATTGCGCTCTGCCTCAACGGCAGGGGGTAATGTGGAAAAGAGGATTTGCATTCAGACAACAACCAACAAGGACTGAACTACACAGTCTGGGTAAACAAATAAGTGTGGGGGTAGCTTGCTTATTGCGGCGGTTATTACCCTAAACCAATTAAACCTAATACATCACTTTGAATGCATATACAGCGTTGCTGTCTGCTTCAACGGCAGGGAGAAATGTGGAAAATAGGATTTACATTCAGACAACATTCAACAAGGCATTGATCTGTGCAGTCTGGGCAAACAAGCATCGGGGTAACTTGCTTGATGCGGCGGTTACTACCCTTAACCATTAAGCCTTATGCTCACCTTTGATGCACCTCCAACATTACTCTCTGCATCAATGGCAGGGGGTGGCAGGAAATTTGAATTAAAACAGTTACCAACAAGGGCCCTGAACTTGGTGGTCGGTGAAACAGCTAATTATGAGAAAACAAGTGTGGGAGCTTGCTGGGCAGACTGGATGGGCCAATTGATCTTTTTCAGCCGTCATTTCTATGTTTCATAAAATTAAAAACCTCTTCTAAACAAGGCCTCTATTACAGCAATTTCCCAACCCCTAAAATTCTTAATCACAATGAAAGAATTTTTTCTCCTCTATCCCTTCAGGTTTTTCTAGCAAATTATTTGTTTCAGCATCTAATATGACTTTGTACTGCTCCATCTCTGTATAATCCACTGTGTTATCGTTGTTAAAGGCTGGATCCTGTTGATCAAAAAGCTTTATTCCAATGGGAGCTTCTGTGTCTGTCATTTCATCTGCTTTTCATTTTCTGCCATCTTTTACATTCAGCATGTGCAGTGGTGGGTCAACTTCTGTTTCAGGATCAAGGTCTGTGAGAAAGAAGTGGCACTGATGGTCCCTCTTTAGTTTTGGCTGCTGCTTGCTTTCCATGTCCAACTGTTTAGGCTTTTCATACAAATCCATTATTTTATTTTCAGAACTGCTAAGCTAAAGCTTTTCACAAGCAGTTACTGTCTTTGTATATGTTCTCATATGATTCTCATCAAGTGTTAGTTATCACATGTTTATTTCTACATCTGGTTGTACAAGCCTGGGCATGACTATGCAAACTAAGTTGCATCTTAGCAACCCAACCTTCTGTGTCCTAGCAGGTCTGTGTAAAGAATTATCATCTTGATCTGTACACCATTCAGTTACTTGCTTTCTGGTCATTTTGGATTTTAAGGTCCTGTTAAATCTCTCCACAGCTGCTGCCTGAACATCATTGTTGGTCACAGAATGATTAACACCTCTGTGTTTTAACAAATTCTTCACAGAGCTATTTAAGAAGTCTTTACCCTTGTCTGTTTGTAGTTTATTAGGAATAGGGCCACCTTTAATTATATTTTCAAATACCTTGGCCACTTCAAGGCCAGTCTTTGTTTTTAGGCTTACAACCTATGCATATTTTGACAAGGTATCTAACACTGTCAATATATATTTGTAGCCACTATTATAACCGGACAAGGTGGTCAGATCGACCAGATCAGCCTGCCATTGTGCATCCATATCTAGTAAGATTTTGTTTCTTTTAAAATATGTCCTTGTAGGTATTTTGAAAAGAATAAGCATCTTGATCTGTAAGCCATTCAGTTACTTTTTCTCTGGTCACTGTTTCTTCACATGTTTTAGCAACCTGAAAAAGAGGATTTATTCCACCAAGACTTCTATAGTGCCTGGATCATAATACATTTTATTTAATAGCTGCTCATACATGGTTGCAGTAGTCTGTATTTAAAACAAAAACTCAAGCCTTGTTTTATTCACTTCTGCGTGCTTGAGTTTCTAATTCCCCACCCCCCCACAATTAATCATTCTTTTTGTATTCTAAAAAAGGATCTGCTCACATTTCACTCAGCATGTCTGCCTGGCAGGGTCATTGTGCATGCATATTTACACTAAAGGGGTGAGGGAAAAGGGAATGAGAGAGAGCTTCCTGCTTTGTCACAGCTAATAACATTTCACTCTGTATGCCAGTTGGGCAGGCTCTTTGGGCATGCATATTTACACTGAGGCAAGAGGGAAAGAGAGAGAGCTTCATCCTATGTCACACCTAGTAACTTTTAAATCTGAGGTCAGAAAGTTCTGTTCCCAGCTCTGTCACCAACCCCAGTAGCAATTATTTGGATTTCCGGTGCGGTTATCAAAAAGCATACAGGATCCAATAATATTGTCATCATTTAAAATGAAAGGGCTATTTCTGATGATGTCGGGGATGAATTTTTTTTGGGGGGTGGGGTGGAATGGACTTCTGGTGATGTCATCAAAAGGCAATCAAGGATAATTTCCAGTGACAAGGGGGCATGCTTTGGGGATGAGCATGTTTTGGGTAGGAGGAGTGTGGCTTAGTGCAGAGCATGGGCAGGGCTACTCAGTTCACTTCTATGGGTAGGAGGAGTGTGGATGATGGGTGGGGGCAGGGGCAGATAGGGGTGTGGTTTTGGGCAGGAGGGATGTGGTTTGGGAGTATGGCTGCACCCATTCACTTCTTTAGGGTGGGAGGGTCATGGGTCGAGTTGTGGGCGAGACTTAGACCAGAAGTGAACGCTGATTAGCTGATATCAATTTTGAGTGACAATGTACCCATTACTACTGGCATATCTGCATAAATTTGAATCATTTTGCATATTAAATGTAGACTTTTCTTGCAAAATAAAACTTGTTTCAATTTTGCTTATGTATATTTTGTACTTTAGGCATTTTATGAGTGGAACATTTGGTATCAGTGGGAGAGAAAAGGAAGAGATGATTTCAGAGATGAGGGAGGATTTTGAAAGAAAAGGAAGAGCTAGAAAGGAGAAATAGGAGTGGGTCTTGTAGATGGGAGAGGGAGATGCCTTCCTCCCTCTTTCCCTTGTGTTGCTGCTTACACATGCCCCATTCTTACCTGTCCCTTTTCTTCTTTAGTCCCTCGATCCCAGGTACCCTCTTCCTCTTCCATGTGTGCCAGTATGCATACCACAGCCTATCTTTGACACAACTACCCCATACACTCTGATCTGTCTTAGCAGTAGGAGGTGAGCTGTGGCATCTGAAGCCATGTTTTTCTCTGCTGCCTGGGGACTCCCATGCCTAAAATTCAGCTAGCCTGACACCCAAATGATTGTTGTTGTTACCACTTCACATAGTCCTTTCAGGGTGACTTTTTTTTTTCTTTTCTCAAAATATGTAAAAACTTCCTTGTATATGAAAAAAAAGAGGAAAACAGTCCATATTCCTGTTTTTAACTGAACATTGTGACTCTTTTTAGAGGCTGACGGATGTATTCAGACGGTATGATACGGATCAGGATGGCTGGATCCAAGTGTCCTATGAACAATATCTCTCTATGGTCTTCAGTATTGTATGACAGTGAACACGAAAAGTCCATAGAGACTAGAATTGCCAAATCACTTTATTTCTTAGCAGTTGTATAGGAATACCAATTAAAAATGGGTGTAACCCTTGTATGCTTCTGTTTTTTAAAAACCTTTTATATGATTCATCTGCACTAGAATGTAGCTTTGATATGAGAAGCTTAATGGATATTGAATTAGAAATTATAGCCATGGCTGTTCAGCTCATCATACAGCATTTAGTTTTGGTATGTTTGTAAATGTTAATGTGCCAGAAAAAGAACTAGCTATGAGTATTAGACATGATTTAAAAAATGTATATATGAAACAATGATATATACTTTGGGGATTTTAAGTTGCTAGCTAAATGTTTATCCATGTCTTACAGATACACAGTACTTGCATAGTATTTTTTGCATAGTACCTTACTTTAAAGAAGGTATAATGTATATTTTTTATTACCAACCACAAAACAATAAAGCATTAACTATGGACCATTCATTATTTTAAATACTATATTGTTGGATATGATTTCTGCTAGCAGACCATAAATTATAATTAGAAATGTGCAGACAAAAACTGAACTGGAAACAGAAAGAAGCCAGATTCTTTATAGATAGAATCACCATTTCTCATAAAACAGCAAACAAAATCAAGAAATATAAAATATCAATCATACCAATAAGAAGAATTTCAAATCAACTGATGAATAGAACATCCAATAATTTAAAAACAAAATTTTTCAAATTCCCCAAACACCAATAAAATATTTCAAAACAGTAGACTGGTCCAATAACACCCAATAATTTTAAACTTACCGTATTTTCCGGCGTATAAGACGACCCCCCCCTTTTTTATACATATTTTTAAGAAAAAAAATAATTTTACACTCAAACAGGAGCAACCCTATCTATGAAAAGGCAACACTTCAAATACCGTATATCAGGCCCTAAAAAAACAGAACTAGCAAGCAGCTATAGATCCCCACACAGAAATAATTGTAAAACTATACTAATAAGCAGAATAAATGTTTCAAAACAGCTATGAACAGAATAACATCCAACAATTAAAAACTCATAAAAACTATTAAACATTCTCCAAACACCAATAAAATATTTCAAAAAAGCAGACACATCACATAATATTAAATAATTAAAATGGCAGTCAATCAAAAAAAATAAACTTAAAAAGCCACCTTTACTTACCCCCTCCAGCAGCTCTCCTACTCCTCTTCCATGCAGGCCGTAGCACACACCAGAAGCAGCAGTAGTGGCTAAGCTCTATACTCATGGTCCTCTTCCTTAGGGCCCATGTCTCTCACACACACACACACACCATACCAGTCATGCCCCCATGACCAGTTTCTGTCTCTCACACACCAATCATAAGAACATAAGAAAATGCCATACTGGGTCAGACCAAGGGTCCATCAAGCCCAGCATCCTGTTTCCAACAGTGGCCAATCCAGGCCATAAGAACCTGGCAAGTACCCAAAAACTAAGTCTATTCCATGTAACCATTGCTAATGGCAGTGGCTATTCTCTAAGTGAACTTAATAGCAGGTAATGGACTTCTCCTCCAAGAACTTATCCAATCCTTTTTTAAACACAGCTATACTAACTGCACGAACCACATTCTCTGGCAACAAATTTCAAAGTTTAATTGTGCGTTGAGTAAAAAAGAACTTTCTCCGATTAGTTTTAAATGTGCCCCATGCTAACTTCATGGAGTGCCCCCTAGTCTTTCTACTATCCGAAAGAGTAAATACCGATTCACATCTACCCGTTCTAGACCTCTCATGATTTTAAACACCTCTATCATATCCCCCCTCAGTCGTCTCTTCTCCAAGCTGAAAAGTCCTAACCTCTTTAGTCTTTCCTCATAGGGGAGTTGTTCCATTCCCCTTATCATTTTGGTAGCCCTTCTCTGTACCTTCTCCATCGCAATTATATCTTTTTTGAGATGCGGTGACCAGAATTGTACACAGTATTCAAGGTGCGGTCTCACCATGGAGCGATACAGAGGCATTATGACATTTTCCGTTTTATTCATCATTCCTTTTCTAATAATTCCCAACATTCTGTTTGCTTTTTTGACTGCCGCAGCACACTGCACAGACGATTTCAATGTCAAACAGTCTTTGACACACACACTGCACCGACGATTTCAATGTCAAACAGTCTTTGACACACACACAAGACACCTTCCTGAACAGTTTCTCTCATGCCATACACACACACAGGCTTCCCACTCCCGTGTTCTGCTTACCGTACATATACGGGCTTCTCACTCTCATAATCACTTTCTCTGTCACACACACACACACACCAGTCTCTCTCTCATTTCCATGCTCGCTCTCCACGTGCACAGGCTTCTCATTCCCTGAATCACATTCTTTCTCTCACATTCACACACACCAGTCTCTTTCTCACACACACACCGTCACCTTATCAACCAGTCTTTCTCTCATGCACGCACACACACAGCCCTCCCACTCCCATGCTCTCTCTCACATAATCAGGCTTCTTACTCCCATGCTTTCTCACATACCCAGATTTCTCACTTCCATGCTTTTTCTCTCTCTCACATTCACATACACATCAGTCATCTCTCTGAGCAGTCACTTTCATTGTCTCTCACATATACACACACATGAGCTCTCTGACCAGTTTCTCTCAATCACACACATGCTCTCAATCAAATGCATTCTCTCACTTACACACAGGCTGGCTGGCTGCTTCTCTCTCTCTCTCACTTCCTCTCCCCTCCCCCGCCCCCCAAGCACAAATAGTAGCTGCAGCAGCCTCCTCCTCCAGCCCCCGCAGGCCAAGAAAGAAGAATCCCATCGGCCGCGGGAGGCTCATGCTGCTGGCTCCTTTCCCTGTTATCAGCTGCTTCGATTACTCAGGGGCCGATGCTGCTGTCGCCGCTATTTTTTCATGCGGCACGGCTTTCTCCTTCCCGCGCACCGCACTGTGTATCACTTCCTGTTCTGGGTCAGGGGGGGCGGGAAGAAGAAAAAGCCAGCCGCGGATGCCACAGCTTTTTTTTTTTTTTTTTTGCACTGCTGCTGTTCCCGCTGGGCTTGAACGTGCTGATAGCACAGCGGCAACGGCAGCAGGGAAGGAAGAACAGCGGGAGAGACCGGGAGCACGCAACACACCTGCCGGTGCTTGGCGACACACCGGTGAGAAGCGCTGCCTTATAAGACGATACCCGGCGTATAAGACGACCCCCGACTTTTGAGAAGATTTTCAGGGGTTAAAAAGTCGTCTTATACGCCGGAAAATACGGTAACTTTATTAAAATTTGTGAATCGCTCGTGCACAAGGCTTTATAAAGGTATGTACATAATCACATAACAATATACATAACAAGCAGAAACAAAAATAATCTGCTCAGTTAGTCCTTCTATGGTAAAATACAGCATATTTACATCAATGCTTGTCTGAACAGATAAGGTTTTAGCTCCATTTTAAATTTCTTTGTCTCAGTCTGAAGCCACAGATGGATGGGGAGTGAATTCCAAAATCTGGGAGCTGTTACTGCAAAGGTCTCTCCCTTGTCTCTTGCAGACGTGCCAGTTAATGTGACAAATTCTAGCATGCCCTGGTTAAGAGAATGTAAATTTCTTGTAGATGTGTAGATTTTCAAAAGTGCATTAGCCCAGTGAAAAGAGTAAGCTGGTGAAGATTGTGCACCATAACAGCAATCTTTAACTTCTCACACCATTGAATTGGAAGCCAATGTAGCTTAGCTAAAACAGGTGCAGTATGTTCACGGATGTGTGTACCAGTACTGAGACGCGCTGTGGCAATTTGAAGCACTTGAAGGGCCTTTAAGCTGTAAGAAGGAAGCCCAGATAAACCACATTACAGTAGTACAGGAGAGGTAGAATTAAAGCCTGGACCACTGAGCAGAAGTCATCTGAACTGAGTAGCAGTTTGAGATCACACAAAACTTTCAGATTGAAGAATCCAGATCTGATGGTGGTTTTAATTTGCTGTTGGAAAGAAAGCTTGGAGTCTAACCAGACACCAAAACTTTTATTATGAGGAAACAGATTTAATTTAACATTATTACATAGTCATGAACTGGGAATTTCAATATGGAAAGGGTGCTGTAGTACCAAGAGATCAGTTTTGTTCAAGTTTAGAGAAATTATTCTGAATCATCCAAGATTTAATGATAGACATACAGAGTGATAACAGGACAGATGTATCAGACAAAAATGACTGCAGATCTGAATATCGTCCGCATAGATTCTATATTCAGACTGTCATACAAGAGGGAACAATGGTTTAAAAACAAATAGCATCTATGTGGCATACAGAGTCCCACAAGTATCCTGCTAATTGGTGCTAGGTAGATGTTGAAAAGAAGAGATGAAAGGGCAGAATCCTATGGGACTCCGGTGGGAATACCATACCATTGAGAAGAATTATCAATTCTGATCTGGTGAGAAACACATAATAAATAAGACTCAAACCAGCTGAGGACTAAACCAGAAATTCCAATTTCTTTTAGACAGAACAACATCTGGAGATCTAAGGTGTGAAATGCTGATGATATATCAAAAAAGGCCGTTAGATATATTTTGCCAGTCTACAGTCTAGTCTTCTGTGAAGTCAGAAGTCTAGTCATTGAAGTCAGAAGCATTTCTGTCCCAAGTGCTTTTTGGAACCTGAATTGAAAGAGGTCCAAACAATGTTTGTCCAAGAACTCATTAAGCTGTTGTAATAAGATATACTCAAGAATTTTAACCTCAAAAGGAAGCGAGGAGATAGATCTATAATTTGCTAAGTCTTGCCATTCAAGACAAGGTTTTTTCACAATGCATCTAACTACTGTTCTTTTCAATGAGGGGGGATAATTCCTTCATTAAGGGGCAAATTGATAATTTTGATTAAAGATGGCCAACTAACCAAGCACTCAGAATACTACCGAAGCACAGATGTCAAAAAGACAAAATGACATATTAATCTTAGAAATTGCAATGGATACTGCTAGGGTGGACACTGTATCAAAAGTGGACCAGAGAGGAATATTGTTGTCCGGAATGGATGTATACCAGAGATGAACTGAAGAAAAAAAGAACAGACAATTTGGCAATTTTTTCTCTAAAGAAATTCATGAAGGCATCACAAGTTGGGCTGCAGTGAGATGTGTGTTATCAGGAGATTTGGTTATGTTTTGCATGATGCAAAATAGATTTTTGGAGTTACTACAAGCACTCTGAATTAGCTTTACAAAGAGAGTTTGCCCTGTACGGACCTGGATCAGTCCAGACAGTGGGTTGAGCCTCCTTTCCAGCAGGTGGAGACAGAGCCTATACTGTAACCCTTCAGTATTTGTCTGTCTCCAGCAGGTGTATCAGCTCACCCTTCAGTCTCCTGATTTAGGCTAGTCAGCCTTCTCTTCTTCCTTTCTTTGGATCAAGCAAGTACTTCTTCTTTAGGATCTTGATTGGCTTTCTCTCTGTAAAAAATAAAATAAAAAATAGAAGTTAGTTTTCTTCTGTGCAGGAGATGGTACCGTCTCCTGGCTCTTGCCGGACTCAGGGGGGCTTCGCCCCTTGTGCGGGGCATAGCCTGAGTCCGTGAGTGATTCCTGGTGTGGGGACTGCTGGTGGTCCAGTGTTCGTCTCTCCCCTCCCCCCCCCCCCAATTCTTGCTGCTGTGGGGACCGAGACTGATGGTCCAGTGCTCGTCTCTCCCCCCCCCATTCTTGTGGCTGTGGGAACCGAGGCTGGTGGTCCAGTGTTCGCCTCCCCCCCATCCTTGCTGCGGTGGGGACCGAGGCTGGTGGTCCAGTGCTCGTCTCCCCCTCCCCCCCCCCTCCTCTGGTTGCCCAGGAGCCTAGAGCTCCATTGCTGTCCTCTATCTGTGCTACAAAAAAAAAAAAAATAATAAAAATAACATAAATAATAGGGGGTGGCTAATAAAGCAGCACTTTAATACTAATTTTAAATTCTACTTCCTGGGGTTTTGAACCGGCAGCCAGACAGGCAGGAGTCAGCAGGTTTCTCCCCTGTTTCACTCCTGCCGGCAGGCTGCCAATCAACTCTATTTTTTTTTAACCTTTTTTTCTTCAGAGTGGCTTCTCATGCCATGACTGGCAGCCTGCCTTCCCTGTGAGCGGCCCTCGTCATGATTTTCACGCGAGGGGCTCTGCTCAGCCTGCCTGCAGGGTGGGGAAGGCCCCTCCTCGGCAGGACAGACCAATTTAGACCGGGGATTGCGTCCCCTCAGCATGGCCAGGCCGTTCCAGGTCGGCAAAGCCCGGGAACGGTGGCCATCTTGGATTTTTCGGCGGCTCCATTTTCGGAGCTGCCTGGGGCTGGTGGGCCAGAATTTTCAGAGCCCCCCCCCCCGATTTGAGCCCCACAGCCCCCCAGGATGGGATCCCTGACCCCCTTTTGCCCCCCCTCTCCCCCCCCCCACCCCCGGGAAAATCCTGGGCTGTTTTTTCTCCAGATTTCTCCTCCTCCTGCACAAATCTTGTTTATCTAGCCTGCAGGAGGAGGAGGAAGGTTCCCCCCCCTTGCCCTCCACCAAAAAAAAAAGTCCGTGCCACTGGTCCGTGCCACTGGTTGCCCGGCCGTGAAGCCTGCGGGGTCACTTCGCTTCAGTGGGGGTGGCCCCCCTCCCCGGTGGCCCCAGTTCTTCAGGATCCTGATCCCACGTCTCTTTCTGTCAGCACCCTCCCGTCCCTGGAGGGGGACATTTCCAGGGTCCTCTGCATGTTTTTCAAGGGAGGAATTGGGGCTGGAGGGGGCCCTCTGAAATTTAACAGGTAAGAACTAATTTTCCTTTCTTTGCATCAAGTAATTTACCTTTATAACTGACCAGACAAGATTGGTATTCAGTGAGGGTACTGAATGTGTGCTTACATCTCCAAGCTCCTTCTGGATGAGACAGTATGCATTGACATGATTTTATATTGGAGGTGAGCCAACCAGCTTCAGCAGAATGACGGTGCAATAGCCATTATGGGGGCAACAGAGTCAGCTAGCTTAGAAATGATGTCAAGCCACGTAGTAATGGCAGCTTCAGCACTTCCTGGATCAAAATTATCTAGCTCTTGTTTCCATCGGTCTGAAAAAATATCAGTATTAATATGCCTTTTTTAAATGATGGAACCAGAGTGATTCTTAGTTGAGATTGTAGAACAGGAAAATGAAATGAAATTAGAGTGATCTGACCAGGGATCAGAGGAAATATCAATATTAGAAATATTAGTACAAATTGTTGAATTAATAAAGGTGAGATCAAGAGTATGACCTAACTTATGAATTTCTAAATTAACCAGTTGATTCCAGCCAAGATATGATATACAGTCCAAGTATTGTTCACAATAAGAGGCAAGAGGAGAGGTGTCGGCATGTAAATTGAAATCACCGATTACAATCATTACTGAGGTTAGCCTTAGATAGTATAATTTTCTCAAAGAAAGGCGATTAGGGGTACAATAAGAAAGGCAACTGCTTGGGGTGTCTGAATGAAGAACAAGCATTTCATAAGACGAGGTCCCACTGAGGTTCTCATAGCACACATTCCATGTTTCTTTATAGATTACTAAAAGTTATTTTTTAGTTCTTTTAGACTTGTCTGCAGCCTTTGATACTGTTGACCATGGCATTTTAATCATTTAAAAGAAATAGGCATCACAGATACAGTTTTAGAATGGTTTACGTCCTTCCTTAAAAACCGCTCATTTCAAGTTAAAATAAAGAACTCCATATCAGAAAAGATTCCCTTACCCAAGGAGTACCCCAAGAGTCCACTCTGCTGGCTACTCTCTTTAATATATATGTACTACCAATCTGCCATCTCCTTAATGGGTTAGGCTGAAATTTTATTTGTATGTGGACGACCTACAATTTTTGGTACCAATTGATAACACTATAGAACAAGCTTTTGAATTTATTAAAGTCTATATATCTGCTATAAAAAAATTGCTTCAGCATATGAGGCTTATCTTAAATATGGAAAAAACCGAAATAATTTTAGTCGAACGAAAATGTAATTTTATAACCATCTCAGCTTTGGAACACGACGTTAATATTAAGATAGCACCATCCTTTTTTGGTAGAGACCTTGGGGTTATCCTTGATACTGAGCTTTCTATGAAGAAACATAGCCTCCAAACTGAAGGATGGCTATTTTAAATTATTAACTTTGAGAAGGCTGAAACCATTCTTAGACCAATCAGATTTTAGATCTGTCTTACAAGCATTAATCTTTGCCAATATTGATTATTGTAACACGATGCTTTTAGGTTTACCAGCATCTACTATTTGACCTCTCCAGGTATTGCAGAATTCAGCCGCCAGAATATTAACTGGCCAAAGAAAATGTGATCATATCACACGTACTCAGATCTCTCTACATTGACTTCCTGTATTTTATCGGGTTCAATATAAAACAGTCTGTATAATACATAGTATAATATATAGTGAAAGAACTGAATGACTAAATACATCTATATGATTGTACATTCTGCAAAAAAATATAAGATCAAACAGCAAAGGACTTTTGACTGTGCCAACAATAAAATCTGCCAGACTTAGCCAAGTAAGGGAATGTGTAATATCAATTGCCGGAACAAAAGTGTGGAATTCCCTTCCAACTCAATTGAGACTGCAAGCAGATAAGAAAAAATTCAAAGCAGAGTTAAAAACTTGGCTCTTTAAATGTGCCTATACAGAGCAAGAGCACTAGTTACGTATTGGCTTAACTTTTCTGCCTGCTTAATAGAGATGGAAACTGTTTTTTAGTTTAGAAATAATGCCTTTTGCTGTTCTTAATATTCGTTTTATGAAGAGTGATGTGTGATGTTTATATTTTAGTTTTTGAATCTTTTAACAGCTAAGTTATGTGATTTCTGTACTTTTATCTTTAATTTTTAGCTGTTAATTCTTTTAACATTTCCCTTGTAACTGATTGTAAACCATTGTGAAAGCCCCACCGATGTGACGATATAGAAAAACAATAAACCATAAACAAACTGCCTCCACAACTAATCTGGATTAAAAATTCTCCTGTTCTCCATACCTGGGAACTTTTGATTTCCAGCACCCTTTGATTGTCGTGGATTCTTTGGGGGGAGGTGAATGGGCCGCACAAACTTCTTCCTCTTGCAGTCATATGCATATACATGCTCTCATTTGCTCGCACATGTCACTGAGACATGCATGCGCACACATCTTCTCACTTACTCATGCTGGGGCCTGCTTCTCTCCCTGGTGTCTTCAGCCACCAGTGGGTGAGCTCCATTGAGCCTCTCTATGTTGTGATTTGCGTGGCCAGAAACATTTATCTGATGCTCTGTCTAATTATCTTCCACTGCTATTGTCGTAGTTCTGGAAGCAGCAGCTACAGATTGATAGCATATGCACCATGCCCCCTCTCCAGCATACCAGACAGGCAAAAAAGTGAGTTAGGTGACTGGCTGTGGCTGGGCTTTGAGTCATAGTTAGGCAGGCAAAAAATGAGTCAGAAGTACAGGCAGGCTGGCTGCTTGGATGATGACGATCCTACCTCTCAACTAACCTGGTCTTTCTCTGGTCCTAAGGCAACTTGCAAGCAAGCAGGCAGAGAATGTCAGTGTGGCAGCTCTGTTCTGCCTTTGACTGCACCAATTCGGCCAATGCCCATTACGATGAAAGCAAGCAGGCAAGAGTGGATTGGGTTTGGAGGCGGAGCAAAGGGTCACCAAGTAAAGGAATGGAGCTGCACAGTATTGAAAGAACCTGGCCCAGTTGAACTGAGGAGAGGATGGAAAACATATGCCCTCAGGGCAAGCAAGATATGCTTTTCTCTTTTCTGAGGCAGTGTCACGCTGCCACCACCAAAATGTTAACAGAAGGCAACTGATTGGTGCCATTCAGGCAATGCTGCCACTGCTGATTAGCTACCAATCTGCACCTATATCTAGGCCTTGCTTGGCTGTGTTTTACAGTTATAACCAGACACTGTACAACATAATAGTTATTATAGTGAATAGTGACTATAACAATGTTATTTAAAAAGGATATATCCCTTTGATTAATAGTAGAGCTAACTTACTTGAATGCAAACAATGTTTTAACCATTGCCACATGTACCTTGCTTATCTGATTAATTAATGCTAGAGCTATTAGAAAACATAATAGAACTATATCATGATTTCTTAACAGGTGAACACCACAATGTCATGATATCACTGAATCCTAGCTTCTTGACACATAATGTTTTACTATCTCAGCTTTTCCTTCACAATATGGGCCTGATTTTAAAAAGCATTTACATGCTTAAAATCAGGTTTTACACATGTAAGTGCACTTTACTTGAGTAAATGGCTTTTGAAAATGGCTACGTTAGTAGTTAAATTTACATGCATAACTCCTTTGAAAATTGCCTCCTATGCTGCATTAAAAAAAGGTGGAGGACTTCTAATTATATTAAAAAAAAAAAAAGTCTGGATCTTTCTCAGAGTATTTTCAATATTTTTGCCTCTCATGAAGCTCTCCTCCTTAACAAATATTTGAGAATCTCTTTTCTACTGACCAACCACCTAGTTCCCTGAACAATAACTATTCTTGAGTTATCAAATCTCTACTTGAAGTTAGTATTAAGTTCTCAATAAGATGGTTGTGTTAGGTGATTTTAACCTCCATTTGGATAGTGTACTCTTTTCCTCCACATGTGAAGTCTTTCTCTCATCCATGTCTTCTTTGGGATGGGAGCAAATGGGTAAGAAGTCCAACATAGGGGCAGATTTTCAAAGGGGTACGCGCGGAAGATACGTGTGTACCCCCCCCCCCCCCCGGAAACCTGCCCCAAGCTCCCCCTGTGTGGGCCGAGCCTATGGTGCATAAGCTGCCAGCGCATGCAAAGCCCCAGGACGACATGGGGGGCGTGTCGCGGCTGGTGCGTCATCGGGGTGTTCTGGGGGTGGGGCCATGGGTGTGGTTCTGGCCCGGGGGCGTAGCGGCAGCCTCAGGACCAGCCCCGGAATGGAACATGGTACACCAGCAGCTGGCCCGGTGCAGGCGTAACTTTTCCAACAAAGGTAGGGGAAGATGCAGGGGGGGTGGAAGGAATGGTTCCCTCCGAGGCCGCTCCGATTTCGGAACGGCCTCGGAGGGAACGGTGGCAGGCTGCGCGGCTCGGCGCACGCAGGCTGCTGATTTTGCACAGCCCGTGAAAATGGCAAATGGCTGCTGATTTTGCGCAGCCTTGCGCGCGCCAACCCCAGATTTTAAAAGATATGCATAGCTACGCGCATATCTATTAAAATCCGGCGTACTTTTGTTTGCGCTGCTAAGGTAGAAAAAAATTGCTCCTTTAAAATTGGTGAAACCAAACAAGAACTTTTAGAGCACTATGGTTTTCACCTGAAATCAAAAAATGAAATCAAACTTGCACAAACTAGAGTGTGATGGTGAAAAATCTCAAAGCTTAAGCTGAATTTTGAAAGTCCTGTGTGCGCCAAAATCGGGAGATACGCACATAAGCCAGCCGGTGCACATCGAGCAGATTTTAAAAAGCCACCCGAGGATGGGGCGTGGTCTGGGTGAGGCAGGGGCTGGTATTGGCCTGGCGAAGAAATGTGCACATAAATACGTGATCTTGTTTGTGCCGGGGTCCCCTGCTGTGTAAATTTACTTTTGCATTGGATGGCATTAAATAGTAAAAATAAATGCAAGGCAGAGGGGTTTTAAGGGTCAGGGCTAATGGGGGAAGGGAGGCTAGTAAATTAGGGAGGTTTGCAAGTCCTATCCCTAAAAGGGGTGAACTGGGAACAAACTGTGAAAATGGCAAATGGTGCTAGCACGTGTCCCTTGCAAAATTTCTCCTCTTACATACTAGATACGGATTTGTATGCACATACACTGTCCATTTAAAATTGTGTGCACATGTACATGGTGTCCAGGCTATTTTGTAATATATGCCTGAATTCCTTATATCATTTTTTCAAAAATCGATTACTGCAATGCTCTTCTTCAAGGCCTTCCAGACAACTCCATTAAACCTCTCCAGTTGCTTCAGAATGCAACTGCAAGGATACTCACAAAGTCTAACAAGGCGATAGCTAAAGCCAGATAGCGATAGCTAAAGCCAGAAGAATGCTGGGCTGCATAGAGAGAGGAATATCGAGTAAGAAAAGGGAAGTGATTATCCCCTTGTACAGGTCCTTGGTGAGACCTCACCTGGAGTATTGTGTTCAGTTCTGGAGACCGTATCTCCGAAGAGACAGAGACAAGATGGAGGCGGTCCAGAGAAGGGCGACCAAAAAGGTGGAAGGTCTTCATCAAATGACTTATGAGGAGAGATTGAAGAATCTAAATATGTACACCCTGGAGGAAAGGAGGAGCAGAGGTGATATGATACAGACTTTCAGATACTTGAAAGGTTTTAATGATCCAAAGACAACGACAAACCTTTTCCGTAGGAAAAAAATCAGCAGAACCAGGGGTCACGATTTGAAGCTCCAGGGAGGAAGATTCAGAACCAATGTCAGGAAGTATTTCTTCACGGAGAGGGTGGTAGATGCCTGGAATGCCCTTCCGGAGGAAGTGGTGAAGACCAGAACTGTGAAGGACTTCAAAGGGGCGTGGGATAAACACTGTGGATCCATAAAGTCAAGAGGCCGTCAATGAAGAGTGGGTGGCTCGCCAGAATGACGGCTACTGCCTGGAGATAATACCCTTATTCAATAAACATACACATGGTTACTGTGACTCCAACATCGCTCTAAGCTTCAACAGCAAGAGGAAATGTGGAAAAAAGGATTTGCACTCACAAAGTGGGGAGTAGCTGGCTTGTTACGGCGGTTACTACCCCAAACCAAATAAGCCTGATACTTCACTTTCAATGCATATCCAGCATAGCTCTCTGCTTCAACGGCAGGGGAGAAGAAAAACTAATACTTCACGCATATCCAGCATAGCTCTCTGCTTCAACGGCAGGGGAGAATAAAAACTGATACTTCACGCATATCCAGCATAGCTCTCTGCTTCAACGGCAGGGGAGAAGAAAACTGATACTTCACGCATATCCAGCATAGCTCTCTGCTTCAATGGCAGGGGAGAAGAAAAACTGATACTTCACGCATATCCAGCATAGCTCTCTGCTTCAACGGCAGGGGAGAAGAAAAACTGATACTTCACGCATATCCAGCATAGCTCTCTGCTTCAACGGCAGGGGAGAAGTAAAACTAATAGTTCACGCATATCCAGCATAGCTCTCTGCTTCAACGGCAGGGGAGAAGAAAAACAACCAATAAGGGCTGAATAACATAGTCTGGGTAAAACAAATAAGCATGGGTGTAGCTTGCTTATTGCGGCGGTTACTACTCCTACTACCCCTAACTAATCAAGCTTGATATTTCACTCGGATACAGCTCCAACACTGCTCTCTACATTAATGGCGGGGGTGGAAGGGAAATAGAACCAAAGAGCTAAAAGAAACAGATAAGTATGAGAAAAAAAATGTGTGAAGCTTGCTGGGCAAACTGGATGGGCCATTTGGTCTTCTTCTGCCGTCATTTCTATGTTTCTATGTTTCTAACAAAACATAACACTGATCCTTAAGAAGCTCCATTGGCTCCCAGTCAAATTCAGAATCCTCTACAAGCTTTTAGTAATCACCCACAAAGCCATTCTTAACATCTCTCCACTGGACCTATCGACACCCCCTGCAACTTCATACTTCAACCCATCCTCTGTGATTAGCGCAAAGAGGGACTCTTAGAACACCTACATTCAAAACCTCCTTTAGTAAAAGAGCCTTTTCCACTGCAGGCCCCAAACAGTGGAACCTGCTCCCACCGGACCTTAGGCTGGAACAATGCCCAATTACATTCAAGAAGAGACTTAAGACGCTACTATTCAGACAAGCCTTCCCATAACACTCGTCCTTGCCTCATCCTCCACGGACCTTCTCTTCCTAAGCTCAGATGCCTAAGCACTTTTTCTTCCGCTACCTAAGCTATTTAATATATGTATATTAGTTTCATTAAATCTATGGTAACCCTCCCCCCCCTCCCCCCCCCCACCTTCCAACCCCCCTTCCAATCCCTCATTCCTAACCCCCTCCCTCGGAATACCTTGTTACCCCAAAAAGCCAACTCTTATCAGTTCTTACCAGTTTTGACACGTTTACTCCCCATGCTTAAGCTGTTATCCAAGGTTTTTCTCTCCCTCTGTTCTATGTAAGACAACTTTGTCACTGTTTTTATGGTTTGCAATGTAAACCGGAGTGATAATTAACTCTGTTTATTTGAACTTCGGTATAGAAAAGTTATAAATAAATAAATAAGCAAGCACGTATGTTAGAAAATGGACGTGTCTCTGGGCGGGGGCCAACAAACGCATCCCTAAGAATAAAGAAACATTTGAACTAGCTCTACAAAATTAGAGGGAAGAGGTAATGAAAGCAAAAAAGACCTACTGTATTTTTCACTTCCATAAGACATACTTTTTCCCCCAAAGTGGGAGGGGGGGGGGAATGTCTGTGCATCTCATAGAGCAAATATTTTTAAAAAATGATTATAACCCCCCACCCTCCTCACCCCCCAAAGACTTGCCAAAAGTCCTTGGTGGTCCAGCAGGGGTCCGGGAGCTTTCTCCTGCACTTGGGCCGTCGGTTGCCAGTATTCAAAATGGCACCGATAGCATATGCCCTTACTATGTCACAGGGGCTACCGGTGCCATTGGTCGGCCCCTGACACATGGTAGGAGCAATGGACGGCCCATGCCAAGATGCTCCTACCATGTGACAGGGGCCGACCAATGGCTCCGGGAGCCCCTGTGGCATAGTAAGGGCAAAGGCTATCGGTACCATTTTGAATACTGGCAGCCGATGGCCCAAGTGCAGGAGAAAGCTCCCGGACCCCTGCTGGACCACCAGGGACTTTTGGCAAGTCTTGGGGGTCAGGAGGGTGGGGGGTTGTAGTTAATTAAATTTAAAGGGTTGGGATGGGGGTTTTTTTCGGACAAATAGAATGATAAAAGTTTTCTGATCCGGGAAGTGGACAGAAATGGCCTTCACCAGACCTGAAAACGAAATGGGGACAAAAAAACATGTTATGCCCTCCCCTAATTTGCTCCATAAGACGCACAGACGCCCGGGAACAGAGCCGGTTTAGCAAACCTTTTTTTTTTTTTTATTTTCCAGCTCTGAATCCTAGGTGCGTCTTATGGTCAGGTGCGTCTTATGGAGCGAAAAATACGGATATTTATAGATCCATTCAAGATGCAGGTAATAACAGAAAATAATTATTCCAGGTCATTTTTAAGATGACAAATTTGTTCAGATGCCATATTAAACCCATAAAAGATACTAGAAGCTTCTATTAACCCAGAGTCCTTTGCCATCTTTTTTAAAAAAAAAAAATCTAAATTTAAATCTTCACTTTTATTCCACTTCCCAATATTATGATGAATTCTGAGAGATTTTTAATGGATTCAGTTTGATCTTATGACATCCACTGAAGTAGACCAACTGGTTAAAAAAAAATGAATCCTAATTTTTGCCTGCTATATCCAACTAGTACTTCTATACTTCTATACTGAAGTTCCATATTGATGATATACTCACATCCTACTCACATATTTGGTAACTCCTCACTGGAATCAGTTTTACCTCCTGTTTTAAAACAGGCCTCTGTTCATCCTCTACCAAAAAAACCCAGTCTAGATGTCCTTGACTTGAACAATTATTGTTCAATTTCAACCACAAGTTTTTTAATTAGTTGTACTAAGATAACTCCAGGACTGTTTGGATAAGCATCATATTCTTGACTAATACCAATTTGGGTTTAGGAAAAATTATAGCACAGAGCTTTTTTTTAGATCAAGCTTAGAAGTCATTTTGAGAGGATTTGATACTGGTCAAAGATATATTCTCATTCTTTTAAATCTGTCCTCCGCCTTTGACATGGACCATATTCTCTAAAATAGTCTAGCCCAACGTGGTATTGGAGGCATTGTTCTGAAGTGGTTTCATTCTTTTTTTTTTTTTGTCTGACAGGAAACAGATTAGGAACCTGTTTCCTCTCTGTCCCTTTGAACACAGGATTCCCTCAATGTTCCTCCTTGTTTTCAGTGTTTTTCAATATTTATTTAAGACCCATATAGAGTACTGGGAGACTGGGGGTTCCTTAATACCACTATGCAAATGACATACAATTTTTCATTCCTGACTCCACTGATACTAATACCACTCAATGAAATTTCAGTATATCTCTCTACAGTTAAGCAATGGCTGTCCTGTAGTTTAATTTATCAAAAACAGATTTCATGTTTAGGTTCTTCATCTCAGACAAATTTCCCATTAAACATTATTTTTCAAGACAATACTATAACTATAGTGAACCAAGTGAAGAATTTAGGAATCATTGAATCTGACATCTTTTAAAACTCATACCAAAGCATTGATAGACAGATCCTTTAGGAACCTGAGGATGCTTCATTGATTAAAACCTTACCTTGATATTTTCAATGTTAGGTTCATGCTGCAGTCTTTTGTTATTACTGGGATTAATTATTGCAACTCCTTTTATTTAGGTCTTGCTCAATAGATCTTAAAGGATTTACAAACTTTTCAAAAATCCACACCTCAAATTTTCACAGGATCTTCAAAATATAACCATATATCTCCCATACTTAATTCACTTCAGTGGGTTCTAGTCAAGCAGAGAGTTCAATTTAGAGTAATGACACCGCAGCATGTCTGAGAACTTAAAATATATCAGTAGTATAATGGGTACATTGTCAATCAAAATTATTAGCCAGTGTTCACTTTTGGTCTAAGCCCTGCCGATTCCCATCCCTCCCACCTCCTAGAAGTTGAATGGGTGTAGCCATGCCCAAGTCCAAGCCTTACCCCAAACGACACCCCCAGCCTCACCATACCCCTACTCACTCAAACCATGTCCATAACTGCACCTCCACCCCATAGACATGTATGGAGTAGGCCATCCCATATTCTGCCCTAAGGCATGGTTTGCATGGTCTGTATTTAAAACACCACCCCAAAACACCGCTCCCAGCCACAAAACCACGCACCCTCTATGTTATCACCGGAAATTACCCTTAACCACGTTTTGATGACATCACTGGAAGTCCAACCCACCCCCACCCCCAAAAAACTCTAGAGCTTCATTAGAAATTAACCTGTCACTTTAATGGAACAAAATAATGGACCCTGTCTGCTTTTTGATAACTGCACCGGAAATCCAAATAATTGCTACTGGTGTTTGTGACAGAGCCAGAAACAGGTCTTTCTGACCCCGGATTTAAAATGTACTAGCTGTGATGTAGCAGGAAGCTCTCTCTCTTTCTTCCCTTCCCTCTTCGCACTCAGTGTAAATATGCATGCCCAATGACCCTGCCTGGCAAGACATGCAGAGTGAAGTGTGAGTAGATCCTTTTGTAGTTTTAAAAAAGGATGATTAATAGCAGGATGTGGGGGTTGGGGGTACTAGAAACTCAGGCATTCAAAAGTGAATAAACAAGGCTTGAGTTTTTGTTTTAAATACAGACCATGCCAACCATGCACAAGTAGCTATTGAATAAAATTTATTATGACCTAGGCACAATAGGAAGTTTTCATGCTGCTAAAAAATGTAAAGAAACAATGACCAGAAAACAAATATCTGAATGACTTACAGATCAAGATTCAATTTCTTTACACAAACCTGCTAGGACACATTTTAAAAGAAAAACGATTGTGTCAGATATGGATGCATAATAGCAGGCTATTCTGGTCGACCTGACCAGTTATAACAGCGGCTACAAATACATCTTGACGGTAATAGATATCTTGTCAAAATAAGCATGCGACGTGAGCCTAAAAGCAAAAGACAGGCCGTGGAAATGGCCGAGACATTTGAAAATATATTTAATGGTGGCCGTATTCCCAATACAATATAAACAGACAAGGGTAAAGAGTTTTTAAATTGCTCTGTGAAGAATTTGTTAAACACAGAGATGTTTATCATTTTGTGACAAAAATGTTCAGGCAGTAGTTGAGGGCAGATTTAACAGCACCTTAAAATCTAAAATGTGATACTTTACATTGCACAACGCTTTTCAACATGAAAATGTGCTGCAGGCTTTTGTGAATAGCTATAACTACAGCTTTCACAGAACAATGCAAGCCAGCCAGGAAAAATAGTGGAAAGTGTTCTAAACATCAAAATCACAGAACATATAGAGACATGGTTTAATGGAACAAAGGTCAGCATGGCTTTACCCAGGGCAAGTCTTGCCTCACAAATCTGCTTCACTTTTTTGAAGGAGTTAATAAACATGTGGATAAAGGTGAACCGGTAGATATAATATACTTGGATTTTCAGAAGGCGTTTGACAAAGTTCCTCATGAGAGGCTTCTAGGAAAAGTAAAAAGTCATGGGTTAGGTGGCGATGTCCTTTCGTGGATTGCAAACTGGCTAAAAGACAGGAAACAGAGAGTAGGATTAAATGGGCAATTTCTCAGTGGAGTGCCTCAGGGATCTGTATTGGGACCCTTACTGTTCAATATATTTATAAATGATCTGGAAAGAAATACGACGAGTGAGATAATCAAATTTGCAGATGACACAAAATTGTTCAGAGTAGTTAAATCACAAGCAGATTGTGATAAATTGCAGGAAGACCTGTGAGACTGGAAAATTGGGCATACAAATGGCAGAATGAAATTTAATGTGGATAAGTGCAAGGTGATGCATATAGGGAAAAATAACCCATGCTATAATTACACGATGTTGGGTTCCATATTAGGTGCTACAACCCAAGAAAGAGATCTAGGTGTCATAGTGGATAACACATTGAAATCGTCGGTGCAGTGTGCTGCGGCAGTCAAAAAAGCAAACAATGTTGGGAATTATTAGAAAAGGAATGATGAATAAAACGGAAATGTCATAATGCCTCTGTATCGCTCCATGGTGAGACCGCACCTTGAATACTGTGTACAATTCCGCTTGCACAAGAGAAGAAGGCGGGGCCAACTACCACCATGTGCTTCCTCGGCATTGAATTGGATTCTAAGAGGATGATATCCAGACTCCCAATGGAGAAACTCCAAAAATTGCGTGGCCTACTGGACAAGGCATCCAAGGTGAAGATGACGACACTCGGGAGGTGCAATGTTGGGAGCATTAACTTTGCATGCCGAGTAATCCCTATGGGCAGAGCCTTCTTGTGCAGACCAGCAGCGGCAACAGCAGGAGTCAGACATCTGCACCATTTCATCAGGATATCACAACTTATACGCAAGGACCTGGCAATATGGACATTATTCCTGAGCAGTTACAACGGCATTTCGGTCTGGCAGGAGCCCCCGGTATCAAGCCATGATTTGGACATTCATTCAGATGCTTCTGGGGGATGGGGATTTGGCGTGTACTGTCAGGGTGCAAGGGCTGCCGCGCAATGGCTGGCCACATGGGTGGAGGAAGGAATAACAGCAAATATAACATTCCTGGAGCTTTTCCCCATATGGGTGGCATTGATAATCTGGGGGGAGACTTGCGGAATAAACACATCGTATTCTGGTGTGACAACCAAGCAGTGGTTTCAGTCATCAACAGACAGTCAGCCAAATGTTCACGGGTGGCGGACCTGTTTCGATAGGTAGTCCTAAGTAGTTTGTGCATTAATACCACTGTAAAGGCGCGACATGTTCCAGGGGTGGTATAATGGTATGGCAGACTCGGTATCTCATGGTAAATGGTCTTTGTTCCGTAAACAGGTACCCAACGCCGACGAACAGGCAACTCCAGTACCGGAGCATGTATGGGCAATTGGTCGCCGGTAGATATAGTATACTTGGATTTTCAGAAGGCGTTTGACAAAGTTCCTCATGAGAGGCTTCTAGGAAAAGTAAAAAGTCATGGAATAGGTGGCGATGTCCTTTCGTGGATTGCAAACTGGCTAAAAGACAGGAAACAGAGAGTAGGATTAAATGGGCAATTTTCTCAGTGGAGTGCCTCAGGGATCTGTATTGGGACCCTTACTGGTCAATATATTTATAAATGATCTGGAAAGAAATACGACAAGTGAGATAATCAAATTTGCAGATGACACAAAATTGTTCAGAGTAGTTAAATCACAAGCAGATTGTGATAATTGCAGGAAGACCTTGTGAGACTGGAAAATTGGGCATACAAATGGCAGATGAAATTTAATGTGGATAAGTGCAAGGTGATGCATATAGGGAAAAAATAACCCATGCTATAATTACACAATGTTGGGTTCCATATTAGGTGCTACAACCCAAGAAAAGAGATCTAGGTGTCATAGTGGATAACACATTGAAATCGTCGGTTCAGTGTGCTGCGGCAGTCAAAAAGCAAACAGAATGTTGGGAATTATTAGAAAAGGAATGATGAATAAAACGGAAAAATGTCATAATGCCTCTGTATCGCTCCATGGTGAGACCGCACCTTGAATACTGTGTACAATTCTGGTCGCCGCATCTCAAAAAAGATATAATTGTGATGGAGAAGGTACAGAGAAGGGCTACCAAAATGATAGGGGAATGGAACAACTCCCCTATGAGGAAAGACTAAAGAGGTTAGGACTTTCAGCTTGGAGAAGAGACGACTGAGGGGGGATATGATAGAGGTGTTTAAAATCATGAGAGGTCTAGAACGGGTAGATGTGAATCGGTTTATTTACTCTTTCGGATAGTAGAAAGACTAGGGGGCACTCCATGAAGTTAGCATGGGGCACATTTAAAAACTAATCGGAGAAAGGTCTTTTTTACTCAACGCACAATTAAACTCTGGAATTTGTTGCCAGAGAATGTGGTTCGTGCAGTTAGTATAGCTGTCTTTAAAAAAGGATTGGATAAGTTCTTGGAGGAGAAGTCCATTACCTGCTATTAAGTTCACTTAGAGAATAGCCACTGCCATTAGCAATGGTTACATGGAATAGACTTAGTTTTTGGGTACTTGCCAGGTTCTTATGGCCTGGATTGGCCACTGTTGGAAACAGGATGCTGGGCTTGATGGACCCTTGGTCTGACCCAGTATGGCATTTTCTTATGTTCTTATGTTCTTATGTTAACTCTCTGCTGTTCTGAAAAGTAATCTATGGCGATAACAGGAAATGTGCACCTGCAAAGCTCTCTTTTAAAAAGGGGGATCATGTTAGACTGTGCGAAACTAAAGGGAAATTTGAAAAAGGTTAAGAACAAACATGGACCGATGAGATATTTATAATAGATGTTTTAAACAGGGGGCAGAAAGTGTACAAGATTTTGGTGAGGAAGACATTCAAGATTCTTTTTCTCCTGAAGAATTACTGAAAGTCAACCCTTGAAACAATAGAATATCCCACATTGGGAAGGTTCTAAAGGTTAAAAGAAGAGGAAAGAAACTGTTTTGTGAAATGTGGGTGAAGCCTGAAAAGTTTCAGTTGGATAAAGGCATCAGAGGTTCAAGACATTTGACAAGTCTTGTGTCGTACAAAAGAAAAATGATTGAAGGGAGATTTTACATAATGCTGCCTAGTAACACCTCTGTGAGGATATTTCCACAAAATATCAATTCTAATTTCATGATACAATTAGCTAGGCTATTGTACCTACAGGGACCATGGGAAGTGGGGCTGGTGGAAATACAGTACCTGCACACTTAGGATAATGTTACAGAAGATTATAAGTACATTGTCACCTCGTGAGAAGGAAGAATGGAGCATCACTTTGTTGTATGAAGAGGGCATTATGCAACTATTCAAAGTTTAGTGGACCAAATAAACCATGATGTGAATAGTCTCTTTAAGCCCATACCACCACAAATCATTTGTGACCCCAATACCCAAAGAATCAAATTAAAATCAGAGGACAATGCAGTAATTTCCACAGAGGATGATTTAGTGACCATTTTGGGGCTAGAAGTTAAAATGAATACTCGGTGCTCACTATTTCCAGCAGATATCATGGGTGAATTTAATACCCTATACTTATACAAAGATATAGTAGAGCACCAGCTGCTGGGAGACCATTTTCTGCAGCTACTTCAGTGTGTTCCTGCTAAAGGGGTTAAGGACCAGTTTATCATCTTCACTTATGATAAGCCACTTTAGGTCCCTGTGAAAAAGCAGCACATTTGACACCATAATGTTTGAAATAAAGACAGATCAAAAAAACACAAAAGGCACCTGTTCTACTGCTTGTAAACCAACTAAGGTGTGCAGACAAACAATGAATGTATAAAGGAAAAACTTTTTTCTTATGGCAGGAGCCGCATCTGCAAGCCTGACGACGTGTCTAACCTCACCCAGTCGGACCGTCCGGTCTGTTCTTCATCTGCGGCTCTTACCCAGCCGTGGAAGCCTGTTAGTAGTTTATGATAGCAATGCAGCCTTAAAAATGTATTATTCATAAATGACAATTGTTAACAATTGTTAACATCCAATGTCCCGTGGATGTTTTAGCAAAATTCCCAATAATGAATGATACCTGAAATGAATATTGTTTAAAGATGACCGGTTCATTGATAATTATAATGTTGTCTATGTAAATGTTAAAAAAAAATCATAAAATAAAGAATTTTAAAAAAATAAAATAAGACTGTGGACATTTGGTTTATTTTTCAAAACCCTGAAGAGAGAGGATGCTTTTATTTAGGATTAGCAGATATTCTGGTATGGCACACACATCTGGGGATAGGTAGGGAAAGATCTAGACATACAGGGGTAGATTTTAAAAGGTGTGCACGGGCGCGCACACTTGTACACCCAATTTTATAACTTCCGTGTGCAGGTGCGCGCAAGTTATAAAGTCGGAGGTCGGTGCGCGCAAGGAGGTGCACAATTGTGCGCCTTGTGCATGCCGAGCTGCGCTGCCTTCCCCCCCCTATTCCCCTACCCCGCTTCCCCTACCCCCCCCCCCCCCCCCCCCACCTTCCCTTCCCCTACCTCCCCCACCCTTTCTCCCCTACCTTTTTCTTTTTTTGTTCTTGTTTTAAAACTTACTTCAGCCTTGGGGCTGAAGAAAGTTGCGATCCCCCACTGTGCCGGGGGCCTTTGATCCCACTCCCTTCCTGCTCCTTTAGTAAAGCCCCTGGACTTACATGCATCCCGGGGCTTTAGGCCCGACATGTGTAAACCAATGTACGTGCGTAACCCTTTGAATATATGGCCCACATTGTTTTCTCTGTTTTGTTTTTTTTATTTTACAAATTGTAATACCATTTTGTCATTTTTTAATGGTTCTTCAGAACAAATTTTAAAATATTGTCAAAAGACAAACCTTTGCAGTGTTGATGTAGGAAAAACACACAGTGATAACTACAGTTTGTGGATAGCGGATGCTGAAATTGCATATTGTTGTAGAAAACATGTTGTATTCATGCCACTTTGGTGCCACTTTGCCACAGTCTAAGTACCTTGGAGCTCTTTTTCTTGGTTTTGATGATTGCTCCCAGAATGTTTCATCAAATTGATAAGAAAACCCCAATTGTGCAGCCAAAAATAGGCTGCAAATACTTCCCCCATTGACGTTAATGGGAACCGGAAAACAAATGCAACCATATCAACAGATCGGGGGCGTCATTGAACGTAATGCAATGTATTTGCCCGCCGACGAATACTGAAGCGGATGAATCCGTTACCCTCTGCACATCCCTAACGTCCCCCTGCTGGCGCCAGGTTCTTTTTCGTAAAAAAAAGACAGCTCCTTAAGGCCGTGTATCGACTACCACGTCCTGAACGCCGTTACCCGCAAGGACCGGTACCCCGCTTCCTCTCATTAGCGAGTTATTTGGATCGGCTCCAGGGGGCCTGGATCTTTACAGAATTGGACCTCTGTGCGGCCTATAAACTGGTCCGTATCCAACCTGAAGACATCTGGAAGACAGATTTCAATACGCGAGATGGGCACTACGAGGACCTAGCGATGCCCTTTGGGTGGAGTAGAGTAGAATCTTCCGAGATCTACTCTACTCCACCGCCACAGTATACCTCGACGATATCCTGATTTCTCCCGAGACCTGGAATCCCACCGAGACCACGTCCGGACAGTTCTCCAACGTCTACGTGACCATTACCTCTACGCCAAACTAGAGAAATCCAAGTTTTTTTGAGTGCTCCAGCCTTCCATTCCTGGGCTATATCATATCCCAACAAGGCTTTACTATGGACCCTGACAAGCTTCAAGGAATCCGCTATTGCTGCATCCTGTCGAGTTACGAGCCCTCCAGAGATTCTTGGGCTTCACCAACTACTACCTCCACTTTATTGCAGACTACTCAACGTTAGCTGCACCCTTAACCGCGATGACCCAGAAAGGATGTGATATCAAGGAGTGGAGCCCACAAGCCCAAGCGGCCTTTCAGGATCTTAAAGAGGCCTTCCAGACCGGACCCTGTCTTCGACATCCTGACCCAACCGGCCTTTTGTGGTGGAGGTGGATGCCTCAGCTGTCGGAGCTGGCGCAGTTTCTCAGCCAATACTCCTCAAAGGGTAAACTACTGCCATGCTCATTCTACTCTCACAAGTTTTCCTCAGCCGAACGTAATTACTCTATTGGGGACTGTGAGTTGTTGGCTGTGAAATTGGCCTCCAGGAATGGTGCCCAGCACCGTTTTACTATCTTCACAGACCATAAAAACTTGAAGCACTTGAAGGAGGGCTTAACTCCCTTCTTCTTGGTCTCCCTGCTAACACCATCAAACCTCTGCAGATGGTTCAGAATTCAGCAGCGAGGATTTCACAACACCAAAAAAAGGGATCACATCATCCCCACCCTTCATTCCTCATTGGCTGCCCGTTAAATCCAGGATTCTTTTTAAAGTCCTCACAATTATACACAAAGCTAAGCACAACCTTACCTCTATCAATTCAACTATCCATCTAAGACCACATACTTCATTCTAGACCAATCAGAAGAGCCTACAAAGACACATTGTATGCCCCCCAAGTGAAAACATCCTTAGGAAGCGCACCCTATCGACAGCAGGACCCCATCAATGGTAATGCGCTTCCACCCGACCTCCGACAAGAACCATGCCGTCTGCATTAAAAAAAAACTGAAAACGTGGCTATTCAGCCAAGCCTTTCCTGACATTTAACATACCCTCACTTTCAGTATGACATTTCCCCTTACTGTTGTTTACTCTCCGCAACCTTTTCTACTCATATCACGCATATATTCTCTCACTGTAATCCGCAGCTTAGTGGGTTCAACAGTTCTCAGTCCGGGACCCTCTCCCTTAAAAAAATCTGTGTAATCAAGCTCCTTATGTCAAGCTGTACATCAGTTTTGCTCCCTATCTTACTTAAGCTATGTCATTCAATTATGTAATTGTATTGTAATTTTGGAAATTTAAGGCTGGCCCTTGGTTCACTCCCGGCACTTAAGGCTGGGCCCTGTCATTTGGACATATTACATTCAATTGTAAGTCGCTCAATGCCTTAACCTAGGATTCTCTCAGTTCTCAATTCTGATTCTACTCATATTGATTTTAATAATCCCCTCACCACAGTTAATCATATCCCCTGCTCCTTGTATCGCCCCGTGCCAATTCTACAGTTCATGGATCTCTTTGTTTTTTCAGTTCTCATTTCAGTTGTTACCCCTTCGCCACTGTTAATTGTATCCCCTGTTCATTGTATCGCTCCCGAGCGAATTTTGCAGTTGCATTGTAAACCGATGTGATATGTATTTTATACAGGAACGTCGGTATAGAAAAGTTAAAAATAAATAAATAAATAACTGCTGAATCCTCGCCAGGCCCGCTGGGCCCTATTCTTCACAAGGTTCAATTTCGAGCTCCAATACCGCCCGGCCGAGAGAAACACCCACGCTGACGCCCTTTTTCACTCCCTGGAACCCGAGGACACACCTGATGGGCCCGCACATATTATTGACCCAGCATGTATTTGGCAGCCACGACTGTGCTGCCCGGGAAGACAGTAGTCCCATGCCATCTCGGGGAACGAGTCCTACGATGGGCCCATGATTCCAGACTCGCCGGCCACCCTGGACGGGCCCGCACCCTAGAGATGCTTTGCCATCATTATCGGTGGCCTTTCATGGACAAAGATTCTCGTGACTATGTCGACTCCTGTGCTACGTGCACCCAGCAGAAGTCGCCCACAGGATGCCCGTGGGGCCTTCTGCAGCCACTACCAGTGCCCACTGGACCGTGGTCCCACTTGGCTACGGACTTCATTGTAGACCTGCCCCCTTCCAAGGGGAACACCGTCATATGGGTCATCATCGACTGCTTTTCAAAGATGGCTCACTTCGTACCACTACCAGGTCTTCCTTCTGCTCCCAAACAGGAACACGTGTTCCACCTTCATGGTTTGCCACAGGAGATCATTTCCAATTGAGGGCCTGTAGTTCGCCGCTTGCTACTGGAGAGCGGCTATGCAAAGAAATTTGGGATCAGCCATCAATCTGACTTCGGCCTACCACCCTCAGGCCAACCGCTTCTTCAAAACATTCTTAAGAGCATATGTCAATGATCAACAAGACAACTGGGCAGACCTACTCCCATGGGCCGAGTTCTCCCACAATAGCCATGTTGCAGTTGCTACCGGAACCTCTCCATTTGCCGTGGTCTTCGGACGGCAGCCCCGTCTGCAGCTATCAGTTCCACTCCAGGTTCCTTCTCCTGCAGCTCAAGCCACAGCCCAGGAGATCCGATGCGTCTGGGATCAGGTGACCCAACAAATCTGCTAGGCAGCCGAGCGGGCCAAGAAGACCACCGGCGCCCACGTTCCTCCCAGGCCAAAAGGTATGGCTTAGCACTCAACATATTCGCCTCCGACTCCCGTCACAGCGGTTTGTGCCCCGGAACATGGGTCCCTTTCCAATCCTGCACTGCATTGGGGCCGTTACCTACCAGTTGCAATTATCCGCCAGTATGGGAATACATAACACATTTCATGTGCCACTCCTAAAACCACTCATCCTCTCCTGGCCATCCCGTCGGCCGCCACCACCTGCGCAAGTGGCCACAGAACCTGATACAGTATTACAAGTAAAGGAACTCTTGGACGTTTGTCACTGCTGGGGCAAATGGGAGTACCTCCTTGCATGGGAGAGATTTGGACCAGAGGAGAACTCGTGGAAGCCTTCACAGCACATCCTGGATAAGGACCTCCTCCGGGCATTCCTCCGGTCTCACCCCGAGAAATCCCGACCGATGAGGGGGAGGACTAGAGGGGAGGTACTGTTGAGCATCCTGGCCGCGCTAGTCCTGTGCCCGGGCCTGCTCACCTCTGTGGGACCCGACCTTCCTCCCCTGCTACCATGGCAAGTCGCCTGCATCCCCAGTGTCCAGCATCGGCTTCTCCGCCTCCCAGACCTTGCAGCTTGGCCCACGCCGGGGCTCGGCGTCCTCCATCGCATTGACTCTGCCTCTAGGTGCGCGCATTCCGCGCGTCCCTTTAAAGGGACCTTGGCAGGAAACCGCTCCACGGCGCATCCTGATGACGTCACCTAGACCCACTATAAAAGTGATGGACTTTTCCCCAGACCCTTGCCTTGGCATACGGGTCGTCACCTTGTGTGAGCTAGTTGCCGTCCTCGTTCCTACATTTCTGTGCCTGTTCCAGTGTTCCTGCATTCCTGTGCTTGTTCCAGTGCTCCTGCATCCGTTCCTGTGTTCCCGTGGCCCTTCCAGTGTTCCAGCGCCTGTTCCTGTGTTCCTGTGTTCCTTCATTCCTGAGTTTTGTTCCACGTTCCGCAACCCAGGTTGTACCCTTCTTGGACTGATACCCGGTACTGACCTTGGCTCGCTTCTGACTACGCTTGGACTGATACCCGGAACTGACCTCTGCTTGCCTGTGACCATGCTTGGACTGATACCTGAAACTGACCTCTGCTTGCCTCTGACCACGCTTGGACTGATACTTGGAACTGACCCTTGCTTTGGCTGACCATCTTCAGATGGATACCTGGCTTTGACCCTTGTGCTCCATTCGGACACTCTCTTTGCTCCTCCTGTGACCACCAGGGCCACCTATCTTGACGCTGTCCGCGGCCTTCCTCGAGCTAGACCACGAGGCGCTGCCTACCCTGCCTGGAGGACCTTTAGTTCCTGCCTCGTACTCATGGTCTCCGGTACTCTCTGTTCTGGTCTAGCTCATCTGTTCACCGTCAGCCATGCACCTCTACTACTCGTGGGCACACCTCCCCCAGAGGCCCACCTAAGCCCAGGCAGTCCAGGAATTCAAGGACTCAATCCGTGGAGACCCCGGGCCGTTATTGGTGAAGCTCCAGCTTGCCTCTGTCTCCTAGTGTGCTCCACCTCCTGGTGGCAGGTGCCCTCTGGTCCCCTCAGAGGGCCGTACCAATCCTGCGCCAGGCCAACATTCTTCATGTTAAGCGTATATGCACGTCTATAAAGGATTTTAAAAAGCAATCAAAAACAATGTTCGCCAATTTTTTAGAATGAGCTTATCCAATAAACATTGTTCAGCAAGCATATAAACGAGCATTGTATTATCCAAGAGAATGCTTGTTAGATGGATCAGCTAAGAAACAGGATGTGAAACAAGAAAATGTATTAATAAGTATCTTGAGATATAATTCTGGATCAGGATTAGTGCGGAAAATAATAAAGAAACATTGGAATTTACTTAATTTACATAAGCAATTTGCAGACATGGGAATTAGGTTTGCTTACATTAGAGGTAAGAATCTAAAAGAGTTAATTTGTCCAGCATACTATTGGCCAGAATTTCAAAAGAAATGTGCTGGTGTAAAAGGACATTCCATATACGGTCATTATCAAGCATGCTCCTTAACCATGAATATTACAAAAATTTTTGCATCCAACAACAAATAAAGCTATATGCTTAAAAAGTTTATTACTTGTGCTTTTTCTTATGTGGTTTATGTGGAAATGTGCTGTGTATGAAGGTCTATTGAGGAAAAACAACAAGAAGTTTGAGAAAAAGAATTTCAGAACATTTTAGCTGTTTTAAGAGAAAGAATGGAGGCATTGTGTCAATGAGAAGCATAAATGTATGAGTTAAAATTTTTTGCATTGAAATGATTGATATACATCTGTGAGGGGGCGATAGGAACAAATGTCTCCTTCAACAGGAGCAATGCTGGATTTTTTTAGTTTGCCAGTATAGAACCATTGGGTCTTAATATGAACATTGAAGTGGGGACATTTTATTTGAATGATAATGGAAAGGATACAACTGTGGGTTTTGATTGGTTTATTTTTTGAATGTTAGTATACTGAGAAGCCAATAAAGAGACTGAGATAGGGCCATTGGGTCCTAATAGGAACTTTGATTGGGGTTAATTTGTTTGATGACTACTTAGGATTCAAAATGTGGACTTTGATTGGTCAATTCCCTGAATGATATATTGAAGAAACCAATAGAGAGACTTTATATTGTCAACTAAAATATAATGATTCTATTGGTAGTTGGTCAGAAAAGTTAACCAATTGGGTGCAGATAGATCAGAGAGAGATTGAATCTTTGATTTAAAAGCAACTGCTGGCCATTTTCCATTCTATTTAGATTAGTAGGTGATTGCCACAGTTGAGCCTTGACTTTTTTAAAGCTAAAGCATTGCAACTATGGTGAGTTCAAAAGAATTTAATAGGTTTTTAAAGTAAGCCAGGTTGGAGAAGTTTTCAAACATCAAAAAATCCAATGGTTTTTTTTAAAAACCTATTTTGACAACAGGAGCTGATCGACTGAGAATAAGCTAAGTAATTTTGCTTTAAAGTTGAGTTGAGGGATCCATTCGAAAAATTGAATAGCACTGCTTCCACATTTAATTAAAATATTTAAAAATAAAAATCTATATGGACAATAAAAGAAGGTATTTATTGAACACAGCATCACTAAAAAAAAAAAAAAAGAGAGGATGATTTTGGCTAATGATTTTGCCCTTGTCAAATGAAGTGATGTTTCACCCAATATTTGGGCATCTGAAGTATTTTCTTCCTTTAAATAAAATAAACAAAAAATATATACATAGAGGGGCCTGATTTTTAAAAGCATTTACTCACTTAAAACTGGATTGTACTCGAGTAAATGCACTTTACTCTTATAAGTGGGCTTTTGAAAATTGCTACAATATATGCCATGAATTGTCCATAGATTTGCTCGCGTAAGTGTCCTTTACTCAAGTAAATGGCTTTTGAAAATTGCTACAATAGCAGTTACATTTACCCGTGTAAAATCCTTATGAAAATTACCCCAGATTGCACACACTCAAGCATATGTGTAATTGGGTGCAAAGTTCTTTATTTATCTCCATAACAGAAACACAAACTTCCTTTACTACTAGTCACATTGTAAAAAATAAAACCTGAGAAAAATAATCATTCAGCACATGTATAGCAAACTTGCCATACCATAGCAACACCAGCCCAGAGGACTCAAACAGCAATGTTGAGATTACTTACCTGATAATCTCCTTTTCCTTAGTGTAGACAGATGGACTCAGAACAAGTGGGTATAGTGTGCTCGTGCTAGCAGTTGGAGACGGATCTGACGTCAGCACGGGTACATATACCCCCACAGGAAGTGAAGCAACTCAGTAATCTTCCTTGCAAAAGCTGTTATGGATATATGTGTACTGACGATCAATGAATTAGTGAAACAGGATTCCCCTGACCGATTGATAGTAGCTGGAGACCGCCAGCGCTTCCAACCGGAAGGCGTCGACACCTGGTAGAGTGGACGCTCTTATGTAAGAAAGAAAATGACACGGCGTACCTTGAATTGGTGAAACCCATGTACACCGGCAGCGGGCGGGATGCTGAGTCCATCTGTCTACACTAAGGAAAAGGAGATTATCAGGTAAGTAATCTCAACATTTCCTAGCGTGTAGCCAGATGGACTCAGAACAAGTAGGATGTACAAAAGCTTTACTCCCGGACTGGGTGGGAGGCTGCCTGAGGACCGCGTAGGACTGCCCTCGCATATGCTGTGTCCTCCCTGGCCTGAACATCCAGGCGGTAAAATCTGGAAAAGGTATGGAGGGAGAACCATGTCGCCGCCTTACATATTTCTGCGGGCGACAGCATCCTAGATTCTGCCCAAGAGGCCGCTTGCGCTCTGGTGGAATGAGCCTTGACCTGCAGAGGTGGTGACTTACCGGTCTCTACGTAGGCCGCTCTGATCCAGCGGGCTATGGTGGGCCGTGAGGCCGCTTCCCCTTGCTTCTTCCCGCTGTGGAGGACGAACAGATGGTCCGTCTTTCGTACTGCTTCTGTCTTATCCAGGTATCTGGGCAGCAATCTGCCGATGTCGAGATGGCGTAGCAAACGCCCTTCTTCTGATTTCTTCAAACCCGCCGTGGTCGGCAAAGATATGGTCTGGTTGAGGTGAAATTGTGAGACTACGTTAGGCAAGAAAGAGGGAACCGTGCGAAGATGGATGGCCTCCGGAGTGATTCTGAGAAAGGGATCACGGCAGGACAGCGCTTGTAGCTCTGAGATGCAGCGTGCGGAACACACTGCCAGCAAGAACACCATCTTCAAAGTTAGCGAACGGAGAGACAGGCCCCGAAGGGGTCTGAAGGTGGATCCCGCGAGGAAATCCAAAACTAATGTTGAGGTTCACAGGGGCACTGGCCACTTCAGTGGTGGACAAATTGTGCTTGACTCCTTTCGAAGCGGGAAACATCCGGGTGCGTGGCATGATCTTGCCAATCCCTCCTGAACCGTAGCAAGACAGCGCAGCACCTGAACCTTGATGGAGCTGAGGCGAGACCCTTCTGAAGCCCATCCTGCAGGAAATCCAGCACAATAGGGATTGTGGTCACATGTGGATTGGTGCCATGAGTGTCGCACCAGGCTTCAAATACTCTCCAGATCCTGATATATGTTAGTGATGTGGAGAACTTGCGAGCTCGGAGGAGTGTATCTATCACTGCCTCCGAGTAACCTCTTTTCTTCAGTCTAGCCCTCTCAAGGGCCAGACCGTAAGAGAGAATTGAGCCGGATCCTCGTGGAGGATGGGGACCTTGACGTAGCAGGTCCCTTAGAAGGGGGCAGGGGAAAAGGCTCCCCTGTCAGTAGTCTTCTCATGTCCGCGTACCAGGGTCTTCTTGGCCAGTCTGGTGCCACTAGAAGAACTAGGCCTCTGTGCCTCTGAATCTTGCGTATAAGGGTGCCCAGCAGGGGCCACGGAGGAAAGGCGTAGAGCAGGGTCCCCGGAGGCCATGGCTGAACCAGGGCGTCGATCCTGCGAGAGAACTGATCTCGCTTGCAGCTGAATTATCTGGGTACTTGAGCATTGGACCTGTCCGCTAGTAAGTCCATGTCCGGAGTCCCCCACTGATCCATAATCATCTGGAAGGCTGTGGGGGACAGCTGCCATTCTCCCGGACTTAGGTTTTCCCTGCTGAGGAAGTCTGCCGCGGTGTTGTCCCTTCCGGCAATGTGGACGGTGGAGATGTCCTGGAGATTCGCCTCTGCCCAAGCCATCAGTGAGGCTATCTCTAGGGACACATGTTGGCTTCTGGTTCCACCCTGTCGGTTGATGTATGCCACCGTGGTGGCGTTGTCGGACACCACTCTGACTGCTCTGTTCTTCAATCTGTGAGCAAATCGCAGGCAGGCTAATTGGACTGCCCGTGCCTCTAGGCGGTTGATGTTCCATCCTGACTCTTCTCTGTTCCACCGCCCTTGGGCGGTGAGCTCTTCGCAGTGTGCTCCCCATCCGCTCAGGCTGGCATCTGTGGTGAGCAGAGTCCACGTGGGGGAGGACATCTTCGACCCCCTGCTCGTGTGGTCGGACTGCAACCACCACCGTAGCTGGGTCCGCACTCTGGCGGGTAGAGGTAGATGCACGGTGGAGTTCTGTACATGTGGGCTCCACCGAGAGAGGAGGGAGTGTTGTAACGGTCTCATATGGGCCCTTGCCCATGGTACCACTTCCAGGGTGGATGCCATGAGACCGAGAACCTGCAGGTAATCCCAGGCTATGGGCCGGCTGGCTCCCATCAAGGACCGGAGACGGGTCTGGAGCTTTAACCTTCTCTTGGTGTTTAGGCTGACTTTGTCTGCCTGGGTGTCGAACCGGACTCCCAGGTATTCCAGTGATTGGGAAGGCTGTAGGCAACTCTTGCTTAGGTTGACTACCCATCCTAGGCTTTCCAGAAGGGCGATCACTCTGTTGGTTGCCCGATTGCTCTCCTCTCGTGATTTCGCTCTGATCAGCCAATTGTCTAGGTAGGGATGGACAAGGATTCCTTCCCGTCTGAGCGCCGCTGCTACTGCTACGATCACCTTGGTGAAGGTCCGCGGCGCCATGGCCAACCCGAAGGGCAAAGCCTGGAATTGGAAGTGTCGTCCCAGAACCTTGAATCGTAGGTAGCGCTGATGATCCCGATGGATCGGGATATGCAGGTAGGCTTCTGATAAGTCTAAGGCCGTGAGGAATTCCCCTGGCTGTACTGCGGTCTTGACTGAGCGCAGAGTTTCCATGCGAAACCTCGGGGCCCTTAAGTATCGGTTGACTGACTTGAGGTCCAATACGGGCCAGAAAGTGCCCTCTTTCTTGGGGTACCATGAAATAAATGGAATAGTGCCCAGAATCCATTTCCCATGCAGGTACTGGGATTATGGCTTTCAAGGACAGGAGCCTCGCCAGGGTAGCTTCCAATGCTGCTTTCTTGTGGATGGGACACGGAGATTCCACAAACCTGTCCGGAGGGATGTGATGGAAGTCCAGATAATAGCCCTCTCGGATGATGGTGAGGACCCACTGGTCCGACATAATCTCGACCCATCTGGGGTAGAAGAGGGTTAACCTGCCCCCTATGGCTTCGTCCCCCGGATGGATCGGCTGATCCTCATTGTGGGGTGCGGCCGGGACCTGAACCCGAGCCAGCTCCCCTCTTATGCTGCTTGGTCCGAAAGGACTGGTTCCTGGCCTGAGGACGAGGTGCCTGGTAGCGACTCCTATAGCGAGTGAAGCGTTGGGAGCTTCTACCTCTGAAGGGCCTTGGAAAGGTGCGCTGGTTCCTCTTGGACCTGTCTTCCGGCAGTCGAGGTACTGGAGAGGCACCCCAAGTGCTGGGCCAGTTTTATCTAGGTTGCTGCCGAACAGAAGAGACCCTTGGAACAGCATTCTAGTGAGACGTGTCTTAGAAGAAGCGGCGGCTGACCAGTTCCGTATCCAGAGCTGCCTCCTGGCTGCTACTGAGGATGAGACCCCCTTGGCTGTCGTACAGACTAGGTCGGAGGCGGCATCCGTAAGGAACGAGAGAGCTGACTCCATGTCTGCTGCCGGGCTCATTGTTCCTGACCTGTGACAAACAGGAACGCGTTAACCACTGTGCAGCAGGTTGCGATTCGCAGAGACAGAGCTGCCCACCTCAAAGGTTTGTTTCAGGATGGCGTCCAGGCGTCGGTCATGAGCTCCTTGAGGGCCGCCCCCCCCTCAACTGGAATGGTAGTGCGCTTGACCACAGCGCTAACCAATTGCGTCCACCTGAGGGCACACCAGCATCTCCTTGGTTGCCGGTCAGGGGGTACATGCCAGACAGGGGCCCGACCCCTTTGAATGAGGCCTCCGGCGCATTCCACTCCAAATCGATCAGCTTGTTGCGCCGCTTGCAGGAAGGGAAAATGGCGGGCTGTGGGACGAAGACCCTCCAGCAGTGGGTCTCTGCGTGGATGCCTCCATGGTTCTGGGGCCTGGAATAGCCAACTCCGTCAGGCACTGAGAAACCAGGGTCGGAGAGATCTTCCTTGGGAAAGAACCGCCTCATAGTTCGGTATGGCTCTATCCCCAAGGGAAGTTCCCCCTCCTCGAGGGGTTCGGACTCGTCCTCCGAGACATTAGGGTCCGCATGAGCCGGACTGCCCGGAGGCGGGTGCCCGCGATAAGGGCAAGAAGGTCCAGGGGCAGGGTCAGCTGAAGCAGCAGCAGGGCATGGTCGAGAAGCTGACTGCATCTGTACAAAGGCATGGATCCCCTGAAATAAGTCCACCCAGGAAATGGAAGCGGTTTCTAGCCGTCGGGGTACCAAGTCCCCCAGAATTCCTGGCTGTTCAGGACGCCCCGCTAGATCCAGGGTGGCCCCTGGGGAACTGTCGGTAAACCTCGGTTGAGACTGGTCCTGGCCCGAGGCTCCCACGGCCTCCTCACATTGGGCACAAAGAGAGTCTGGCTCCTTGCTCTGCGTGGCTCTAAGCTGGCACGCTGAGCAGAGGCCGAGAGCTTTCACGCCGGAACCAGGAGGTGCCGCCTCTGGGGACACCAGGGCGTTTAAATGTTCCATCGCGTCTTGCGAAAGCAGAGCGCCGGCGCTTATGCTGCCAATAATATGTGCTCAATAATATGCGCTCAATATACAATATGCGCTCAATAGTATGCGGTCAGCAATATGCGCTCAATAATATACAATATGCGCTCAATAATATGCGGCAGCAATATGCGCTCAACAATATACAATATGCGCTCAATAATATGCGGTCAGTAATATGCACTCAATAATATACAATATGTGCTCAATAATATGCGGCAGCAATATGCGCTCAATAATACACAATATGCACTCAATAATATGCGGTCAGTAATATGCGCTCAATAATACACAATATGCGCTCAATAATATGCGGTCAGCAATATGCACTCAATAATGTACAATATGCGCTCAATAATATGCGGTCAGCAATATGCGCTCAATAATATACAATATGCTGCGTTGTGCGCACATCAACGGGCACCTAACATGGGCGCTCAATACCTGAACAAGGCAGACAAAATGGCGACCTCCACGGCGTGCCACATGCAGGCCACGCCGCCGATCCTCGTACCTCGGAGACCAAAAAGTAAGAGATGTACGCCTTACCTGATCCTTGGCGCTTCCCGGCTGTAACCCGGGCGGTCTCTGGCTGCGGGGGGAGAGGGGAAATACCTTCACTGCCGCGCTTGAGGAAATGCACCCGCTGCCTCTAAGCTGCCGAACTCGTCTCGCTCGGGGCTATGTCCACGCCGGGACCGAGGCGCCTCTCAGCCAGGCCCGAGCCCTTCTCGCTCGGGGGCTAGATCCCTGCCGCGATTCGGCCACCAGACCAAGGCGTAGACCTCCGAGGGATCGCGGAAATCACCCCGGGAAACTCAACTGGGGAAGGGACCCGAGGGTATCACCGCAGGAGTGCGGGGCTCGTCTTCTGAGAAATTTGTAAAGTAGAGAGTAGAAAATAGAAAGTAGATTTGGAAAACACGCTCAGCGAGCGTGCAGGCGCTCCAAACTGCTTTGGAGACGGAAATTACTGAGTTGCTTCACTTCCTGTGGGGGTATATGTACCCGTGCTGACGTCAGATCTGTCTCCAACTGCTAGCACGAGCACACTATACCCACTTGTTCTGAGTCCATCTGGCTACACGCTAGGAAATATCCCTATCTGTGAAAACAACAAATAAAACATTAGAATCCCTATATGATTGTAGAATACCTCATCTTGTGGCAGGGCCTTGGGAAGGTGAGTCCTTGAGCTGCGGCTGAGTTGGTGCTGCCTAACACATGGAGACACAGACCAGACCCCAGCAGGTGGCAGCAGATATGCCAATAGGTGGGGTAGATTTTAAGATCTGCGCGTGGTCGTACATGTGCGCGTGCTACCCGGCGTGCACATATCTACGCCCGATTTTATAACATGTGCACGCAGACACATGCATGTTATAAAATCGGGGGTTGGCATGCACAAGGGGGTGCACACTAGTGCACCTTGTGCGTGCCGACGCCCGTGGGCTTCCCCCATTCCCTCCCAGGCCGCTCCGAAATTGAAGCGGCCTGTGAGGAAACTTCCCTTCCCGCTTAACTAACCTTCCCACCCCTAACCCCCCCCAATTTGTTATCTAACTTTTTACACCTGCCGGCACACGATCCTCCAAAACAGCGGCAAATGGCCACTGTGTCTGAGGCCTCTGCGTCCTGGGGCTTTATGTGCGTCACTGGGCCTTTATAAAATAGGCCCGGCGCATGTAAGATGATTTACGCGCGTAGAGCTTTTAAAATCCAGCCCACTATGTCCAATGCAAAGTTGTAAACTGACAGCTTTCCAGGCAAGATCAGATGGTTGAGTATTAGTCAAGGCTGGCAGCAGACAAGGCAAAGTCAAAGGTCCTGGCTGAGATCACGGCAACATGGGGTCAAGGTCTGGGCTGGGGTCAAGGCAGGTGGAAAGCAAGACGAAGTAAGTGTTTAAGTTGGGGTCTAGCAGGTAGCAAGCAAGTTGAAGTCAAGGTCCAGAATGAGGTAGAGGTAGACGATATTCAAGATGAAGATTAGGTCCAGTCAGTTGTTTGTTTATTAAAAATTCGGAATCACTTTGTGAAAAAGCTATAAGCAATTTACATAATAATCAACAAATAAAATTGACATAAAATTAAACATAAAGGACAAAGTCATAATTGGACAAAAATAAAAATATTAATTGGCAGAATGTAAAAGCCTATAAAACTGTTTAACTATGCCCAACTATTCTGGTCTGAGACAGCAACAGAAGAACAGGCCAGATGGAATTGAAGCCAGGGAAGAGATAGCAAGGACACAACTGGACAGGGAGCAGTAAGGTGAGGAGGCTAGGCAAGAAGAAGCTGGATGGGCGCAAGACAGGGCAAGGCTGAGCTGGAATAAGGTAACTTGTACTGCAGGCAAGAGTCCTGTTACAGAGGCATTGATGAGCTCCAGGGCTGGCCCTCCAGGGTGGGCTGATGATAACATCAAGTTATGCTGCAGAGGATGTCCTGCTGCAGGCCCTCTAACTTCACCAAGAGCACATGTGCCTCAAGAGACACACGGCCAGTTCCAGCAGACTCCATGACAGCGTGCAGCAGCATGGGACCCCCAGTGGAGTGGCAAAGAGAGGAAGAGGACGCCAGCTGTGGCATGGCTAACACAGCCAGTGAAACATTTCTGTACTCCACCTCCTCCTATGCCCTCTCTCCAGGCTACTAGTCTTGGGTTTATGGGAAAAGATGTGATGAAATCTCTTGGTGAGCTGTGGAGCTTAAACCTAGTGGGCTGGCTCCCACACCCTCTCTCTGGGCCATAACCTTTCCAGTATATTAAGAAATACAATTTTCCACATATCCTTTTAGCATCCATTATGTCTTGGACTTTGTATTTTGCATCAGAATCTGCAGATGCTGGGGAATTTCCATGATTTCCAAGTGAGCACCAGTGGTTTTAAAAGAAAAATATGAAATGAGTTGTGTAATCATAAAGTAAGCGGCAATTGGAATTGGTACATGACTGGTCCTATTTATTACATTACTGGGTATGATCCAATAAATCTTGGGGAGAATTTCATCAATGGTAATTTCAGCTGAAGATTTATTGTACTGAGCCAGACCTTATATCCTGGTTTGAATTGGGAAGCCAGGTGATTCTTCTTGTCATCCTCCTTTTTGTATCACTCAGAGGCCTTCATCAGGAATTCACTGTTTTCCACAGTGGGGTTTTCTATGGAAAGTCATACTGGCAAGGGTACCCCTGGGGTGCTGTCCATAGAGTATGGAGAAGGGGGATGTTCCCAAGGACTCACTTGTATGATTATTATAACAGAATTCTGCCCAGTAGAGAGGCCCAATTGTCTTGCCTTTCATTGACAAATGCACAAAGAAAAGCTTTCAGAATTTGATTGATTATCTCTGTTTGCCCATTAGACTGGGAATGGTAAGCAGATAAGTCTAAAATGATATCAAAATGTTTGCACAGGTTTTGCCAAAACTTAGAAATGATCTGTACTCAAAAGATGTTCTTGAAAAAGAGATGTGCAATTCAGGGTATTGTGGGCAGGGATTCAAGTGGCATGAAGTAATCCATTTTAGAAAAGCGGTCCACAGTGACCCAAATAAGTATAGATGCATTTGACAGAGGAATGTCCTTGGATAAAGTCCATTGAGATGTGGACCACAGTTTGTCAGGAATTGGGAAAGGATGGAGAAATCCCCAAGGGCGTGAATGACAGGGTTTGTTACAGGCACAGTTGGGATGTGATTCTACAAAGCGTCGTACATCTTACGAAGGTTGGGGCCACCAGTAGCATCATGAGATCAGATTCAAGGTTTTGGGTTTTTTTGTTCTTGTTTTTTGAAATTTAATAAATTTAAAAATCTTTGTATATTTATTGATTTATTTAGACATTTTTTTATACAGTCATTCCATGTAATGAACACAATGGTTTACAATAATTACATTCATAGGTATAAATCAGCAAATAATGATGGGTTACACAGGAAGAATTCATAAGCAGGCATTAACATCTATCAATTTAATTCTCCAAATACATATTAATTAAATATCAAGGACATAAGACGTTAAGTACTGAAATAAAATAAAATAAATTTCACATATTTTATGTATTGTATTGAGATTCTTACAGTCTCTCGTTAATTTGTTTCTCATGCATGAAAAAGTATCTCTTGTCCTACTTGTTATTGTAGATCTCTACATAATGATGTTTTAAGTTAGGTTGTATGCATTTAAATCTTTTTCTATCCGGAATCAAATGTAACATTTCAGGCAAAGAATTCAAAAGTTTTGGGCCCGCTATGGAAAACACATGATCTCTTACATGTGCTTTGTATTGTGGGAACAGTCAGTAATCTTTTATTTTGGGATCTTAGTGTTCGCTGTGGTGTGTATTGTAATATGACAACTATTATACCAGTGTTACTAGAATGAATTATTTTGGATATTAGTGTTAATACTTTATAATAGATTTGGAATTGTACTGGCAGCCACTTACACACAAACACCAACAGTCACCTACCTGAGCATTCTCTGTTCCTCACACACACACACACCTAAATTCACTTCCCTGTCCAGTCTCTGTCCCTCACACACACACACACGCACACACACACATCCACACACCAGTCACCTACCTGACCAGTCTCTATACTTCACACACACCAGTCACTTCCCTGACCAGTCTCTGTCTCTCTCAGACACACACCACTCACTTTCCTGACCAGTCTCTGTCCAAAACACACCAGTCACCTCCCTGACCAGTCTCTGTCCCTCACATTCACACACACAGTCACCTCGCAGTTAGTATAGCTGTGTTTAAAAAAGGATTGGATAAGTTCTTGGAGGAGAAGTCCATTACCTGCTATTAAGTTCACTTAGAGAATAGCCACTGCCATTAGCAATGGTTACATGGAATAGACTTAGTTTTTGGGTACTTGCCAGGTTCTTATGGCCTGGATTGGCCACTGTTGGAAACAGGATGCTGGGCTTGATGGACCCTTGGTCTGACCCAGTATGGCATTTTCTTATGTTCTTATGTTCCCTAACCAGTCTCTGCCCTTCCCACCCAAACACACACAACAGTCACCTCCCTGACCAGTCTCACTCACACACACACACACACACACACAACAGCCACCTCCCTGACCAGCCTCTGTCCCTCACACCCAAACACACACACCAGTCACTTTCCTGACCAGTCTCTGTCCTTCAAACACACACACAACAGTCACCCCCTCGACCACACTCTGTCCCTCGTGCAAACACACACACAACAGTCAGTGCCCTGACCAGTCTCTGTCTCTCTTTTTCTCACACATACACGCACAGTCAACTCCCTGACCAGTCTCTGTCCATCACACACATGCACACATCAGTCATCTCCCTGACCTGTCTCTGTCCCTCACACACACACACACCAGTCACCTCTCTGACCAGACTCTGTCCCTCACGTGCGCGCACACATACCAGTCAAAACCCTGACCAGTCTCTGTCTCTCTCACACACACACAACAGACAACATTCTGACCAGTCTGTCACACACACACAACAGTCGCCACCATGACTAGCCTCTATCCCACACACACCAGTCACCTCCCTGACCAGTCTATGTCCCTCACACACACACACAACAGTCACCCCCTGACCAGTCTCTGTTCCACACACACACACACACACACACACCTACAGTCAACTCCCTGTCCAGTCTTTGTCACTCACACATACCAGTCACCCCCTTGACCAGACTCTGTCCCTTGTGCACACACACACACACACACAGCAGTCACCAGCATGACCAGTCTCTGTCTCTCAAGCACACACACAAAACCAACACCGCTCTTACCAGTCTCTGTCTCTCTCTCTCAGACACACACACACACACACAACAGTCACCACCCTGACCAGTCTCTGTCTCACACACACAACAGTAACTGCCTTGACCAGTCTCTGTCTCTCACACACAACAGTCACTGCCCTGACCAGCCTCTGTCCATGACACACACACAGTCACATCCCTGACCAGACTCTGTTCCTCACATATAGACACACACAACAGTCACATCCATGACCAGTTGCTGTCCCACACACACACACACACACACACACACACACTGTCACATCTCTGACCAGTCTCTGTCCCTCACACACACACACATACACACACACACAAACCAGTCACCTCCCTGACCAGTCTCTGTCTCTCACACACAGCAGTCACTGCCCTGACCAGTCTCTGTCTCACACACACAACAGTCACCACCCTGACCAGTCTCTGTCTCTCACACACACACACAAACACACACACACCAGTCTCCTCCCTGACCAGTCTCTGTTCACACACAAACACTAACAGTGACCTCCCTGACCAGTCTCTGTCCCTCAAACAGACACACCAGTCACCTGCCTGACCAGTCTGTCCCTCACACACACACACACACACACAAGTCACCTCCCTGATCAGTCCCTGTCTCACACACATTCATACAACAGTAACTTCCCTGACCAGTCTCTGTCTCTCTCTCTCACACACACACACACACTCCAGTCACTTCCCTGGCCAGTCTCTGCCCTCTCTCTCTCTCTCTCTCACACACACACAAACAACAGTCAACACTCTGACCAGTCTGTCCCACACACACACACCAGTCACCACCCTGACCAGTCTCTGTCCATCATGCACACACACACACACATAGCAGTAACAGCCCTTACCAGTCTCTGCCCATCATGCACACACACAGTAGTCACCACCATGACCAGTCTCTGCCCCTCACGCACACACACACAAATCCTTCACCGCCCTGACCAGTCTCTGTCTCTCTCTCTCTCTCACACACACACACACACACACACACACACACAACAGTCAACACTCTGACCAGTCTGTCACACGCACACAACAGTCACCTCCCTGACCACTCTCTGTCCATCATGCACACACACAAACACAGGAGTCACCGCCCTGACCAGTCTCTGTCTCTCTCTTTCACACACACACACACATACACACACACACACACAAACAGTTAACACGCTGACCAGTCTGTCACACACACACACACACACACCAGTCACCCCCTTGACCACACTCTGTCCCTCATGCAGACACACACACAACAGTCAGTGCCCTGGCCAGTCTCTCTCTCTTTTCCTCACACATACACACACACACAGTCACCTCCCTGAGCAGTCTCTGTCTCTCACAAACACACACACACACAGTCACCTCCCTGAGCAGTCTCTGTCTCTCACAAACACACACACAGTCACCTCCCTGACCAGTCTCTGTCCATCAAACCTATGCACACATCAGTCACCTCCCTGACCAGTCTCTGTTCCACAAACACAAACACCAACAGGCACCTTCCTGACCAGTCTCTGTTCCACACACATACACACACCTACAGTCAACTCCCTGTCCAGTCTCTGTCCCTAACACACACACACACCAGTCACCTACCTGACCAGTCTCTGTACCTCACACACACCCATCACTTCCCTGACCAGTCTCTGTCCCTCACATACACACACATCAGTCACCTCCCTGACCAGTCTCTGTCCATCAAACACATGCACACATCAGTCACCTCCCTGACCTGTCTCTGTCCTACACACACACACACACACACACACACCAGTCTCTCTCACACACACCAGTCACCTCCCTGACCAGCCTCTCTCCCTCACACACACACACACACACACACACAACAGTCACCCCCTCTGACCAGACTCTGTCCCTCATGCACGCACACACACACTCACCAGTTACCTCCCTGACCAGTCTCTGTCTCTTTCTCTCTCTCTCTCACACACACACACCAGTCATCTCCCTGGCCAGTCTCTGTCTCTCTCACACACACCAGTCACCTCCCTGGCCAGTCTCTGTCTCTCTCACACACACCAGTCACCTCCTGGACCAGTCTATGTCCCTCTCACACACACACACACACACAAGTCACCCCCTTGACCAGACTCTGTCCATCATGCACACACACAGCAGTCACCAGCATGACCAGTCTCTGTCCCTCAAGCACACACACAAAACCGACACCGCTCTGAACAGTCTCTGTCTCTCTCTCTCAGACACACACACACACACACATCAGTCAACACTCTGACATTCTGTCACACACACACAACAGTAACTGCCTTGACCAGTCTCTGTCTCTCACACAACAGTCACTGCCCTGACCAGTCTCTGTCTCACACACACAACAGTAACTGCCTTGACCAGTCTCTGTCTCTCACACACAACAGTCACCACCCTGACCAGTCTCTGTCTCTCACACACAACAGTCACCACCCTGACTAGTCTCTGTCTCTCTCTCTCACACACACACACCAGTCTCCTCCCTGATCAGTCTCTGATCCTCACACACAAACACCAACAGTCACCTTCCCGACCATTCTCTGTTTTACACACACACACACACACACCTACAGTCAACTCTCTGTCCAGTCTCTGTACCTCACACACACACACAAAACAGTCATCTCCCTGACCAACCTCTGTCCATGACACACACACACAGTCACATCCCTGACCAGACTCTGTTCCTCAAATACAGACACACACAACAGTCACATCCATGACCAGTTGCTGTCCCACACACACACACTCCGTCACATCCCTGACCAGTCTCTGTCCCACACACACAAACCAGTCACCTCCCTGACCAGTCTCTGTCTCTCACACACAACAGTCACTGCCCTGACCAGTCTCTGTCTCTCACACACACACACAAACACACACACACCAGTCTCCTCCCTGACCAGTCTCTGTCCCTCACACACACACACACACACACACACACACAAACACACACCAGTCACCTCCCTGAGCAGTCTCTGTCTCTCACATGCACAACAGTCTCCTCCCTGACCAGTCTCTGTTCCTCACACACAAACACACACACCTACAGTCAATTCCCTGTCCAGTCTCGGTCCCTCACACTCACACATACCAGTCACCTACCTGACCAGTCTCTGTACCTCACACACAACAGTCACCACCCTGACCAGTCTCTGTCTCTCACACACACACACAAACACACACACACCAGTCTCCTCCCTGACCAGTCTCTGTTCCTCACACACACACACACCTAAATTCACTTCCCTGTCCAGTCTCTGTCCCTCACATATACACACACACACACACACACACACACCAGTCACCTACCTGACCAGTCTCTGTACTTCACACACACCAGTCACTTCCCTGACCAGTCTCTGTCCCTCACACACACACACACACACACACAAACACACACCAGTCACCTCCCTGAGCAGTCTCTTTACCTCACAAACACCAGTCACTTCCCTGACCAGTCTCTGTTCCTCACACACAAACACACACACCTACAGTCAATTCCCTGTCCAGTCTTGGTCCCTCACACTCACACATACCAGTCACCTACCTGACCAGTCTCTGTACCTCACACACACCAGTCACTTTACTGACCAGTCTATGTCTCTCACACACACCAGTCACTTCCCTGACCAGTCTCTGTCTCTCACACACACCAGTCACTTCCCTGACCAGTTTCTGTCTCTCACACACAACAGTAACCACCCTGACCAGTCTCTGTCTCTCTCTCTCTCTCACACACACACACACCAGTCACCTTCCTGACCATTCTCTGTTCCACACACACACACACTCACCTACAGTCAACTCCCTGTCCAGTCTCTGTACCTCACACACACAGTCACATCCCTGACCAGACTCTGTTCCTCACACACAGACACACACAACAGTCACATCCATGACCAGTCTCTGTCCCTCACACACACACACACACACACACACACAAAACAGTCACCTGCCTGACCAGTCTGCCCCGCACACACACACACACGTCACCTCCCTGATCAGTCCCTGTCTCACCCACATTCATACAACAGTCACTTCCCTGACCAGTCTCTGTCTCTCTCTCTTGCTCTCTCTCTCACATACACACACAAAACAGTCACTTCCCTGACCAGTCTCTGTCTCTCTCTCTCGCTCTCTCTCTCACATACACACACAAAACAGTCACTTCCCTGACCAGTCTCTGTCCCTCAAACACACACACACCAATCACCTCTCTGACCAGACTCTGTCCCTCCCATGCACACACAGTCACCTCCCTGACCAGCCTCTGTCCCTCACACACACAAACACCAGTCACCTCCCTGACCAGTCTCTGTCCATCATGCACACACACAACAGTCTCTGCCATGACCAGTCTCTGTCCATCATGCACACACACAACAGTCTCTGCCATGACCAGTCTCTGTCGCTCATGCACACACTCACACACACACACACACAAAACCGTCACCGCTCTGACCAGTCTCTGTCTCTCTCTCTCTCTCTCACACACACACACACAAAACAGTCACCTCTCTGACCAGTCTGTCACACACACACACAACAGTCAACACCCTGACAGTCTCTGTCTCTCACACACATACACAACAGTTTCCTCCCTGACCATTGTCTGTTCCTCACACACACACACCTAAATTCACTTCCCTGTCCAGTCTCTGTCCCCCCCCACACACACACACCAGTCAGCTACCTGACCAGTCTCTGTACTTCACACACACCAGTCACTTCCCTGACCAGTCCCTGTCTCTCTCTCACATACACACACCGGTCACTTTGCTGACCAGTCTCTGTCCAACACACACCAGTCACCTCCCTGACCAGTCTCTGTCCCTCGCATGCACACACATACACACACACCAGTCACCTCTCTGTGTTGCGATCCTGCCTGCGAGGAGCGCGGGCAGGCTCTTACCCCATGCGGCCAGTCGGGCCGCTGACGCTGTTTTCTTCACGGCAGGCCTGCCTCCACCCCTGCGCAGCGGGGTCGGGCCACCGGGAGCTCCTTCGGGTGCTGGGCCAGCGGCCACTGCTCCGGTGTTCCCCGACGCGTTGCAGGCTTCCCGGGGTCTTCAGCCAGCAGGGAGGGCGTCCCTGCCGGTGCCTGCTTCAGCCCGGGTCCTTGGTCGGCAGGGAGGCCGTCCCTGCCGGGGCCTGCAGTCTCTTCAGCAGCCTACATCCAGCCTCTGACTCCGGCCTGCTTCCGACTCCGCTTCAGCCTACAGCCTGCTTCAGACTCCGGTTTACTTCTGACCCCGCTTCATCCACTGCCTGCCTCTGTCTCTGGTTGCTACAGCCTCCGCAGCCGCCTGCTGCCCTGCCTTTAGCCGGCCCTCGGCCCTGTGCAGCCGGTTCCCTGCCTTCCTGCTTCAGTCTTCGCGGCTGGAAGCCGCTAGCAGCCTGCTACCTTTCCACCTTCACAGCAGCCCTGCTCCGCGGCCTGCCTGACTCCCTTGGATTGTCCACATGGTCAGGAGGACGCCGTCAGCTTCCAGCCTGTCTTTTCAGCTTCGTAGGGCACGGGCGCGCGCCCATCTACTCCAAGGGCCAGCTAGGTGTGGCCCCCTGCTGGCTCCTCCCAGGGCGTTGTCATCATCAGCCCTACTAAAGGGCCCAGCTTCCAGTCTAACGTTGCCTTCGCAAGGAGTTGGTCACTCCTGGGATCCTCGTTCCAGGAGCTGCCTTGAGTTCCAGCCTTCTGCAAGGTCCAGTGTTACTCGTTCTCTGTTGGAGCCCCTCGTCTCATCTGATGTTTACCTGCTGTTCCAGTCCTGATGTCTGCTTGATGTACCAGCCCTGATGTTTGCCTGTTCCTGTTTCTGCCCTTGGCCTGTCGTCCAATCCGATCCCGTGTTCCAGTCCAGTTGATGCCTTTGCCTTGCCTTCGGCTGCCGGTGTGCAGCAATCCCTGCTTCAGGCTGCCAGTGTGCAGCAATCCCTGCTTCAGGCTGCCGGTGTGCAGCATACTCTGCTTCAGGCTGCCGGTGTGCAACAATCCCTGCTTCAGGCTGCCGGTGTGCAGCAATTCCTGCTTCAGGCTGCCGGTGTGCAGCAAACCCTGCTATAGACTGCCTGGTGTGCAGCTACCTGCCTTACCCTGTTCCTGAATCTCCTGAAAGCTAGCACCTCGTTCCTGTTCTTCAAGATGTCCTGGTGCCTCGCGGCAAGCCATGTCGTGGTCCGTAACCAGCCCCATGGATGGGCTGAGTAGGGCGCTTCGTGATGCAAGCCATACACCTTGTTCCTGAGTCTGTGAGAAAGCCTTACCCTATTCCTGAATCTCCTGAAAGCTAGCACCTCGTTCCTGTTCTTCAAGATGTCCTGGTGCCTCGCGGCAAGCCATGTCGTGGTCTGTGACCAGCCCCATGGGTGGGCTGAGTAGGGCGCTTCGTGATGCAAGCCATGCACCTCGTTCCTGAATTTTGAGAAAGCTTTACCCTATTCCTGAACTCTCTGAAAGCCTGGTATCCTGCAGCAACCTCTGTCGTGGTCCGAGACCAGCCCCACGGGCGGGCTGTGTAGGGCGCTCCATGTTGCCAGTCTCGTACCTCGCCCTAGAGTCTCCTGTATGCATCATACCTCGTTCCTGACTCCACGTCTTCACCTTCAGTACCTTGCTTCTGAGTCTACCTCAGCTCATCCAGTACCTTGCCTCTGAGTCTACGTCTACACTTCCAGTACCTTGCTCCTGAGTCTACGTCAGCTCGTCCAGTACCTTGCCTCTGAGTCCACGTCTACACTTCTAGTACCTTGCTTCTGAGTCTACGTCAGCTCGTCCAGTACCTTGTCTCTGAGTCCACGTCTACACTTCCAGTACCTTGCTCCTGAGTCTACGTCAGCACGTCCAGTATCTCGTTTCTGAGTCTCGTCTGTATCCATGTTCCAGTCCTCGCTGCCCTGGCCTCCATCTGGCCTGCCGCTTCATGCCGTACCCTGCAGCAGGTCTGAAAGGGCTGGGAACGGTCGGAGGACTGTTCACAAGACCAACATAGCGTTGTTGGGTCTTCCGAAGCGTGCAGGCTCGGAGGTGGGCCTGTCTTCCAGTCTTCTCTCCAGCTTGCTCCCATCTAGCCCATGCTCGGGCATGCCACGCCTCCCGCAGCACCTCTTCAGACTCTCTGGCGTCGAGCCGTGGCCCAAGGGCACACACCTCTCCCAGGAGTGGGATCGCTCTCCGAGCGCTCCACAACAGTCTGACCAGTCTATGTCCCTCACACAGACACACAAACAACAGTCACCACCCCGACCAGTCTCTGTCTCTCACACACAGACACAGTCACCTCCCTGACCAGTTTCTGTCCCTCACACTCACACACACCAGCCACGTCCCTGACCAGCCTCTGTCCCTCACACCCAAACACACATACCAGTCACTTTCCTGACCAGTCTCTGTCCTTCAAACACACACACAACAGTCAGCCCCTTGACCACACTCTGTCCCTCATGCAGACCCACACACAACAGTCAGTGCCCTGACCAGTCTCTGTCCATCAAACACATGCACATCAGTCACCTCCCTGACCTGTCTCTGTCCCTCACACACACACACACACACACACACCAGTCACCTCTCTGACCAGTCTCTGTCTCACTCTCTCTCTCTCTCTCTCTCTCTCTCACACACACACAGTCAACACTGACCAGTCTGTCACACACACACAACAGTCACCACCCTGACCAGTCTCTGTCCATCATGCACACACAGCAGTCACCGCCCTGACCAGTCTCTGTCCTTTACACACACAGTCACTTACATGACCTGTCTCTGTCTCACACACACACAAAGGTCACCTCCCTGACCAGTCTCTGTCCATCTCACACACACACACAGCAGTCACCACCATGACCAGTCTCTGTCCCTCATGCACACACACACACAAATCCTTCACTGCTCTGACCAGTGTCTGTCTCTCTCACACACACACAACAGTCACCCCCCTGACCAGTCTCTGTCCCACACACCACAGTCACCTCCCTGACCAGCCTCTGTCCCTCGCACACGCGCGCACACACACAGCAGTCAGTGCCCTGAACAGTCTGTCTCTCTCTCACATAGACACACACCAGTCACCTCCCTGCCCAGTCTCTGTCCCTCACACACACCTTCACTTACATGACCTGTCTCTGTCTCACACACACACACAAAGGTCACCTCCCTGAGCAGTCTTCATGTCCCTTAGCAGTCTCTGTCCCTCACACACACACACACACACACACACACACCAGTCACCTCCCTGAGCAGTCTCACTCACACACACACACACACACACACACACACACACCAGA